>NW_013665672.1:1112619-1137082 GCF_000517525.1 Limulus polyphemus | reverse complement strand
GAAACGTTTAAATCAAGCCCTTCATCAGAAACGTCCTTCACTCGTCAATCGGAAAGGTGTTCTTCTTCTCCATGACAATGCACGTCCACATGTGACACGTTTGACGCAACAAAAGATTATGGAGTTCGGATGGGAAGTTCTTCTCCACCTACCATATTCTCCAGATATGGTACCATCAGATTACCATCTTTTTCGTTCGCTGGAACACCATCTTAATGGGAAAACGTATGCAAATATGGAAGGTGTTAATGAGGACATCAACACGTTTTTTGCTTCAAAGCCAAGTGATTTCTTTAATCAGGGCATTAACAACTTGATTGTAAGATAGAAAAGCATCATCGATAAGAATGGAGACAATTTCAATTAATATATGTTTTGATATATAAGTTGTTCAAATTTTTTTCATCTAAAACAAGTGACCCAATATTACACCGATGTATTTAGATTAGATACTTTTCACATTTTATAAGCTTTGATTGTAATTCACACAAATATCTGTTCTTTCTCTATAAATATTAGTTGAGCTTAGTATTAACAACAACCTTTTCCATTTGTTTTTCACGTTAAATAGTTTGTTTTTGACGTTAAGCTGTAAGTGAGCAAACCATTGAGGAAATGCACCTTCAACGCTTCCATTATATAGTGTGAAAGATAACCATGATGACTGAAAATCATGATGCAAATGTGTTTTGAAAAAATATTTACACCAAATGGCTCGAATTGAAAAGAACTCTTGTAATTTGCAAACATATGATATATATATATTTGTTTTTTATTAGGAGGGATTTTTGTTTTTACTGTGTATCACCTATAATTCATTTACTTTGCCTGTAGATTTGCATGTGAGAAAGTTTCATTCCAGTGACGTATTTGTTGTTTGAATGCTTTTAAAAGACATATTTCTCACCATACTTACAGGAATTGGATACCGTAAGTAGCCTGTTACAGGCAGATATTGAAATCTAAGTTTTATTACAAATACTTCTAAGAAAACGTTAGTTGTGCTAAGATAATCTTGCCAGTTATTTTAAAAATAAGAAATTTTAAAGCGTCTTTAATATTTACATGTTCACAGTTTTAAAATAATTATTAACGGACACATTTGCTAAATTATTAACCATTCATTACGTAAAATAACAAAACTTTATTAATTCGTTTAAAAACTGGTTTTCATAAAGATTTCAGTTGCTAATTTTTAAATTTAATTTTAAAAATAGTCAAATTGGATTCAAGCTGAAGAATAAGTTTTCGATCAGCTTTTTGGTCAACATCAGGATTTTCAATTTGTTGCTCATCGCTCGGTATTCTGGATTATTAATCTAAGGCACTCTATTTGAAAGTGTAAACTTATCTTATTTCTTGTCATACATTATGCTTTTTTTATAGCTCTGACCCTAAATCTGCTGATATTAGCTTAGTGATTTGAATTAATATACGATTCATATTTTCTACAGAAATAAAAGTGTTTTTTCTTTATTTATTGGTGACGTGACTTTTACTTACGGTTTCTAAAATAAAGTTACCACTTATGGATAAAAAAATTGGTCGCTATGAAATTATAATCCATCCCTTCCCCACAACCTTGGTCTTATGGTACGGGTGGTTGTGATATTATTGTAGTGTTTTGTAAAAGTGGTTGTGGCGTGTTTGTCGTATCTTATTTAGATATTTCAAAGACCTCTTAAGCTCATAAGTTTACATTAAACTCCAGAAGATTAATAATAAAAAAACTGAGTATGTGAGTGAGTTCTCTTTTTTACACTATCGCTTCATCTGTAAATAATTTATATTAGGTATCATTCTTTGTAGAAAATGTCTTGCTGCCTCTTTAAAAATACTGTTTACCCAATATATGTTCACTGGACTACCAACTACAGTAAAATTCAGATGAAAGGTTCTGTTAACAGTAGGTACACAAGTGTCAATTTGTAACGCCACTACAATGCTGTTAATTGTATGATGAGCAAAAACAATGAAATAAATTTGAAACTTTAAACATGAAAAACTATAGTGTTGTAACCTCTCTATCGTTAGGCTTTAAATAATGTTAAAAAAGAGAAATAACCACTTTCACGAGAAATGAACGAGCCAATATAAAACAAACCCATATTAAGTACTTTGTAGAGAAATTCGCACTGAACTTTCATCAAATTAATTAATACTATAATTGTGTGTTATATTACATCATCGTACAGCTACTCATTTCCTTAAGAAATGCTTCATTCAATCTTTTATGTAAAAGAATATTATAGCAGTGCAAAGATACAAGAGCATGCTGCTCTCCGCTCTATCCATGAATAGAGAAACCAGACGTTATTAGTAGTCTGGAGAAATTGGCAAATTTGTCAGTTTGACAGATCTTCAAAGAAACTCTCTCCTGAGAGCGGTCTGAATAGCTGACCATAAATGGCATAGTCTTCTCATTTATTTCATTCTTTATTTTGCGAAGAATGTAAAAAACATTAATTAGGAACACTCCGGTTTAAAAGAACAGTGTGGCAGGCTTAAGTTGTAAATGAAATGTAGTAACTTCACACAATCCTCATAATCAGCTTGTACGTTAATACAATGCAATTACTCTTGGGAATTGAAGAGTTAATAAGGGTCGATTTTAAGCTACAAAGTAATTCAATGTGACATTTGCATCTGGTACGAGGTAATTTCCCTAACTAGGTTTAGTGGTAAAATAGATATGAATTTCAAAAGACAATCAAGCTCATAAGTCCAATTAAGTCTAAAATACATAAAAATTACGAATGCTTTATTGGATCAGAGAATTCGGTATTCGTAGTTATATAAATATACATATATATGTAATTGTATATGTGTAACACGTATGTAAGTGTAAGATAGTTTTAACAGTACGTTTGACTGACTATTTATTAGTTAAGATTATAAACAGTTAGAGTAATTAAAACTCATAGTAGTTGTGCTTCACTTTCACAGATTCATTAGTATTGAGCTCTCTGCAAAAATGTTGACGTTCAAATCGTATTAAAAACAAGTCAAATTACAGACAAATTCCAATACAACAATTCTTATAACCAATGCTTATTTTCTATTCCATGAGAATGATTTAGGAATAATATAACTCCTAATTATAAAAGCAAGTTGAGTAAGTTTCTTTGCCACTAAATTTGGGAGTATTATTTTGCTTTAAGAATTTAAGTAGAAAACCCAGAATTATATACGTCACAAAATTAATTAACATGTCGAGAAAGAGAATTAAGCCTAGGTCCATAATGTACGGCTGTATGTGTCCTGTAGATAAAGATGAAGTTTTCATTAAAACTGGATGAGCTTTAGAGATAATGTAACTTCTCAGTACGCTCAGATGTTTCTTAGATATAATGAACCCCTTCGCTACGACTGGATGGGTCATAGACTTAGCGAACCTTTTCGCTACGACTGGATGGGTCTAAGAGATAATAAACTTCTTATTATGACTGGGTAGGTCTTAAAGATTATGAACCTTAGAGGATTTTGAGTTGCTAATCATCAAGCAAGTTTAGTTAACGGTGTTGTTGAGAGGTTCAATGATTTATCTATGTTGCTTTAGCACAATTTTGAGCACACTTTCGAAACCGGGATGAACTCATTCCGCACCAATGTTACCGCACAAATAAAAGCGATTATTTATTTGTTTCTCCTTTCAAAATATGTGATATATATATATATACAGATTAAACTTAAAACTACTGTTAATGCAAAATACACGAAAAATCACACACCCCTGTTATATTTGTTTCATTCTAAAGGCTGTTATTGTTTCGTACTGGTAAATGATATCCTTTTCGTATTTTTCTAATTGAAAGGCGTGGCTTAGATAATATTTAAGTTAATAATGATAATAATAATAATATAAAGTAACAATTGGGAGACAACTGAGAAATTAATATTTCTTCACTTCAAATGAAATTGGACCAATCGTGGCTTTGTGGTTAACGTATTAGTTTCCACAGTTTCATCTATTTAGGTGTTATAAGGTAACAATCAATGTCGCTATATGGGAGCAGCTGTGTAGGCGTCGGATGCTCTCACTCTTTCAGTAGTTAGAAATGGGGAGGGGATATTGTTGAATCATGAGTTATCTGACCCAACAGTCTAACCTATGTGTCCAAGACTGAAATAATTGAAATGGATTTATTGAGATTATTGTTTTCAGAGCTTGTCACATAATTTTGAACATTTACGTAATGCAATGATTACCGTCAGTAAAATTATTCTGACATATATTTTTTTAACCTGAAATTGTAGACGATCCTGGCTTTGTTCTGAATCTTATTATGTACGCTACCAATAGTGGACTGAGGTTGTGTTTTCACTCACGTGTGCGTGTGTGTTTGTCAGCAAGATTTTTTGAAAATAGCTGAGTGGATTTAGACGAAAGAACGTTGGTGTACATTTGGAGTATGGCCCAACTTAGAAGTAATTAGTTTTTGGATGGTCAAGGTCACGAAAATCTAAAAAAATCCCTCTCTGTTAACATGGGGACCGACTTTTCACACTATTTTTGCTCTATAACTCAGTTCAAAATGGTTGGATTTTAACGAAACTTGGTGAACATATGTAGAATATTATTCCTGATTATCCTGCCGAAAATGGTCCGTGTCCATTGATAACGACGGATATACGGACGCATATGATCAACGCTGCGTGGCGGAGGTATGTGCTCTACTGAGTGCCCCCTTTATTTTATCTATGTAACACATTATTTTAACGGTCTTGATCACTAAAACTTCAAATTGTAAGTCTACTTTTGCTGTTGATTTTCGCTTTGAAGAATCAATGGAAGTTTAACACTCTTTGCACTACATATATTATTATGCATTTTTCTCTTCTCTCATGTTTTTCTAGTTCAAACTACCCATTCTTCATGTATCAATCTTTCTATCTTACAAATTATACAAAGGGTTGATTTAAAATGTTTAACATCATTGGTAAGTAGCTATCCACGTTCTGATTTTGTCTAATAATTAAAAAAAGGCTAAACAGGTTCCAATATACCAGATCATTAATAAGTAGTTATCCATGTTCTAATTATTCCTAATAATTAACTAAAGGATAAATAGGTTCCATCATACCAGATCATTAATAAGTAGCTATCCACGTTCTGATTGTGCCTAATAATTAACAAAAGGCTAAATAAGTTCCATGATACCAGATCATTAATAAGTAGTTATTCACGTTCTAATTATGTCTAATAATTAACTAAAGGCTAAATAGGTTCCATTATACCAGATCATTAATGAGTAGCTATTGACGTTCTAATTATTCTTAATAATTAACTAAAGGCTAAATAGGTTCCATTATACCAGATTATTAATAAATAGCTACCCACGTTCTGATTATGCCTAATAATTAACTAAAAACTAAATAGGTTCCATCATACCAGATCATTAATACGTAGATATCCACGTTCCGATTGTGCCTAATAATTAACAAAAGGCTAAAGAGGTTCCATGATACCAGATCATTAATAAGTAGCTATCCACGTTCTAATTATGCCTAATGCCTAATAATTAACTGAAGGCTAAATAGGTTCCATTATACCAGATCATTAAAAAGTAGTTATCCACGTTCTAATTATGCCTACTAATTAACTAAAGACTAAGTAGGTTCCTTTATATCAGAAACATGAACATTCCTTGTTACATTTATATATATATGTAGTTTTTACCAAATGTTTCTATTTCATAAAATCCTTTAATTCTTTTGAATTAAATCTGTAATGCAAAGGTAACCTGCTGGGCTGCGATCGATTAGTATAAACTGGTTTTATTGCTTCGGGCGGATTCTGTCTGCCTTAAACAGGTTTCTTTTTAAAAACATTTTATATCTAAGGGTTATTTAAATACTGCTGCAAGTAGTGTTCTATTTCGTCTTCAAACCAAAGTTGTTATTACAAAGAGATTAACAAAAGTTTCATTTATAAACGTGACTTTTTTGTTTCGTTTTAATTTTATGCTGAGTGTCTTTTCAAATCGTCAGTAAAGAGTATAGGTGGAACATTGGGGGCACCAGTCCCCAACTTTTGACCCAGTAGGAAGGTGCTCCTTTGAATGGGTAATAGAGACTTGTGTATAATTATCAGTGAAAGTTGCTGTTTCAATTTTGAATTCAATGTTCTCCGTTTACTTAGCAAATAAGGTGCCCCCCCACATTCAAATTTATTCCGCCATTCATGGCAAAAATCAAAATTAATATTGAGGTTTTTATTAGGAAAAATAAGTACGTTTTCCTTAAACTACTACAAAATGTCAAAGAAAAAAAAAGATCACAAATTAAAAAGAAAGATAAGTGGAAAAGGATATATACGGTAGGAAAACAATTCAAATGATTAAAATAACAAAATTTATGAAAGAGTAAACGAGAAAACTATTAGAGAAAGAAAGAGAATATGAAATGAAACGATAATAAAACAAGGAAAAACAAATATGAACAAACAGAATTGAAATTGTTGTACAGCTAGAGTAAGCTTAGAAACAAGACTGATAAGAAAATATTTCGTCACTGTCATTTCAACTTTTATTAAATGTCTGGAAACGTTACGTTAAACATATTTATTACTATAAGCCTCTGTTTATTTGCTTATTTCAGAACAAACTAAATTAAAATTTCAAGCGCTTAGAAAATGTGATCAATTTTGATAGATTAAAACCAAAAGTGAAACAAATGTAGTCATCTTACAATAAGTTATTCTTAAACTATAATGTATGATGTTTAGTGTGAATATTCTGAAGCCAAATACAAATACTGCTAAAACATTTAAGGTTCTATAAATCATAGATTAATGCTCAATTTGTTTTAAGTGATTTTGGATCAGTAACTGTTAACTACCTACCCCAGTAGCTGAGTAGTAGATCTGCATGCTTACGACACTAAAAATCGAGTTTCGATAGCCTTGGAGGGCAGAGCACTGATAGTCCATTGTGTAGCTTTGCGCTTAAAAACAACAAAACCAAAACCTCTCAATAACATAAAAAGATAAGATGTGTAAGAACCATAGTAATCGTACTCTTGTAACTAGAAATACTAGGGCCTCTGAAAGTTTTCTGCTCAAGAGTAAATAAAACCAAAATTAAGAGTAACAAATATTTATATTTAATGCTTTTGAAGCTCATATGCTATGATGTGTTGTAGCCTACAGAGGGCATAATTCTTCTCGTGGTTCATGTCAAGAGCACGTTTTACTGACGTCATGACAGTACAAATTGTAACGTTAAGCGTGCTTTACGTGACGTCATTTTAGTGTCTACTGATGACTGACAGACAACACACTACTGGATAGTGGTGCGAGTGGTTAAAAAGGGTGATCCCTCCAGACGAACTTCGTCCCTCTTTCGGGGAATTTACGTAACAGCCAAAGCGGCGGTTTCAGGTAGATCAGTTTCACTTAAATGAATCCTGTTTTGAAGAAAAATTAGTGTTTATATAAATAATGAACTTGCATTTTTAACACTTTTTTTTAGAAAACTTAGTTGAACGTTCCCGCTAAGTTTAAGACATTTTGACTTTATTTACGATGAAAGATGAAAGCTCTATAGAAACTATAGCTATGGGAATAGTTGCGCCGTCAGGTTCAAGTTGCTTAATTTTCATCATCAGGTAATCACAGATTTCGAATTTGAACATTGAGAATTACTTCGTAAAAATGAGTAAACTATATGGATACTACGTGTTTTTTGTGCCTTTTTACCTTCAGTTAGGTGCTCGAAGATTTTAATTGCAAAACTACTGATGCTAGTATCTGCAAATTCGAAATCCTCAGTTGTGGACCATAAATGGATTTACTGGTTTACTAAACTGTTTTAACGAATCTTATCGAATTAGTTATTTTCACTACTGAGAAACGCATTAAACGAACAAACCTGCCGAAAGTTTTAGGATTCCTATAAAGCTTTATCACTCCTATTAATTACAGAGGGCGTTTTAATATCGTTTAGTGATGTTAAACATTCATCTGGAGGAAGCTTTGTTACAGTTAATGAAACATAATAGCTTGACTTCCTTACTCCTTATACTGTTTAAATTCAAAAGTTTTTCTTTGAATTATGTGGGATTGTTTATTAAACTCCAGAAAAGCTATTGTATATCTTAACAACGTAAATAAATTTCAGAATTTGTACATCCTTTTATTTTAATGGAAGGTCTATGAGACACGACCCCTTTGAAACAAAATTATTAGTTCTTCAAGATCCCCGCCAGGTTTCACCAATAATGTCTCGCCGTTTGTAAAAAACTGGCAGAAAGCTACATTGCAGGAAACGATATTTTTTATTCTTGACTGCTTTATATGTTGCTTTTCCTACACATTTTGTGAGCTATAACTACGGGAAGAAACTGTATATTACAAAAGAACGCAGCATCTTGAAGGCTTTTAAACAGGAAGGTTGCAATAAAATTGAAATACGTCTGTAAGTAAAAGAAGAGCACCTGTAATGGTTATTCTTATGGTATATGTGTATTTACAAAATTCAATATATTAAAGCATAAACCTTTAACTAGAATCTACCTGTTTGTCAGCTTCTTCCTCTCTTTCCACTGAACGAGTTGAGTAGTATATGCGCTCTGTATTTTCTAAGCCTATAACTAATCAGTTTTTAAACTCTTGTTTAATTTATTACTTGTGATTCCTGAGAAGTGTGTAATACATATTGTTTTACTTTGGAATGGTTTGTAAGTTTGTGTAAAGATATTTAAGTTGCTTCATGGTTTACTTTTGAGAACATAATTGCACAACATGTTCTGTAAGTAATATGATCTTATGAAAGTATTAACAATAAAAATAAAATAAGGGTGTGACTAAAAAAATTGGAGGTAAACCGAACATACCCTCAAAAGGATTAACTTAGTAATGAATTCATTTTCCATGATCCTGAAACCTCTTATAAGAATGCTAATGTTCTTATATCGGATTCAGCACTTTATACAAGTCATTTAAAAACTGCTGTTTGCTGAAACTTACCTAATGTGTTGAAAATTAATTGATTTTCACATTTGTAAAAGCAAATTGTTTACTCTAATTTAATCGTATATTTAAAAAAAAACAAGAAACAGACCCATACACACACACACATGTGCATAAACACACAAAGTTATATATCAATTCATACTGAACATTTTTGAGAGAATATCATAAATAAATAAATAAAACTATCTGAATAGCTTACAGTGTGATAATGAGTTCTATAATGCATAGTGGACTTATATTTAATGTACTGTTTCGAAGTGATGACGCCCTAGCAAACACTATCGTGAATGATATAGGCATGTTTAGTAGAAGGCGTGCAAGTTGTAGGTAAATGTTGTTGGGGAAAGACAGATTTGTGCCGATTTATTCACTTCACAATTGTTGGTTGTAGCTCTACTCAGTATCCAAGCGTGATGCTCAAAACATTAAATTAATCATCGAAATAACACGTGCAGGAAAAAAATACAAACAAAACTAACAATACATCCATTTACGCATCAGAACAGGAAGTACATTAGACTAATAGTTGTATTGATGAACTATCGCTATAATACATTAGAGCTATTAAAGATTTTACATGTTTTTGTTTCTGTAATATTTGTCCAATTGTTCTTTTATAAATAAGGTGCGTCATTTCACATTATTGTATTGTTCAAAATGTTTGATTTTCCCTAGAATAATATTTATTATTCTTTAGATGCGCAGTTAAAATTGGTCATTTATGAGCTTTTATCTACAATTATGGATAATGTTCTTTAAAACAAATTAAAGATTAATTATTCGTATACTTTAGAAGTTATTTAATTATAAACAAATCCTCCTCTTCTCCTAAAAATAAAATAAAATAAAGAAAATTACATTGGTTAATAATGGTCAAAAACAGATTTTCTCAACTCAAACTATAATTCGTTTTGTATAGATCCTAAATCAAAGAAACGTCTTATCAGTTTAATCGCAACACTATATTTTTCAAAGTTTTTAATACCTGCATCTACTCCTTTTGGCTTTGTAAAATATTTTGCCATATTTAACGTCTTTCAGATGCATTCAAACGAGACCTGATTTTGTAATTTAGTTGAAAATAACTTCAAAAGTAAAGTATGAAGAGAGTAACCTGTGATCATAGTTTCCGATATTTCGAGTTCTCTATTTTATTTGATATAAAATAAAAACAATTCTACAAATATAACATTTTTTTTTCTAAATTGGAGCATAAAGTTAACACTTAAATGATGTGTTAAGTGATATCTGTAATAATTCTACTCAAGCCTACATTCTGTTTCAATTATTTGTTTTGTCTTTACAATAGTATACGATGTCATAAAAGGTCTCAATTAAAAGTTGTTAGAAATTCCTATAAATATATTTAATCCTGTTTAACGCAGTTTATACTGAGAATTTCACTTAAACATTCGGTCGTTGTGTACAGTAGTTAATAATCACAAATACAGTTTATTTTTACACAGTTTTTCCCATTTGGAGATTAGATTAGTTTCCCCTCTAATAAATTATATTAAAAAAACAACAACATAGTTTTTGCTATATATCTAACGTGCCTAACATATATGTAACTATTAGCTCAAATTAAAATCCGTTTATCACGCAAGGTGATTGTTATCTTTTTTTATTGTTTTATTGAAAAATCAACTTCATCACTATCGTAATCATTAAATTTCGTCACAAAACTTTTTAAACCGTTGGTTGGTATACCAAATAGCTTATAGCAAATGTTAATAAAGCTAGTGGTTGAGGAGTGAAACCAATATCTTGCGGTGTTTAAGTGAGGTAAAGGAACGTTAAAGCTATTCACCATTTTTCAGTAGTTTTCAGTGGTAACAGCTGGACGAGAAGTTTTGTAACCTGCATAAATGTACTATTATTTAACAAAAACAAATTAAAATTATAAGTAGTAAGAAAAGCTTTATTCAACAAAATTAAATTACGAAAATAAACTTGCAATTTTTCCTTGTTTTCTTTCGTCGCACCTTTAAACTAAGATCAGAATACCTCTTTAGCAGTTGAATAGCTTCTTTTTTTTTGAAGTTGTTTCAGTTTCGACACTCGAGGCTACTTTTACCTTCTATAATATACGAATATATAGAAACTAAACACGCGCATTCACATATATTTAAGCAATGGGAAATTTGAGATTTTGAAAATGATCGAGTTAAAATGATGATGTATGTTTACATTCGGATAATAATAATTATAAGTGGCAATGAAGGTGGAGTTAAAGATTAACCAAGTGATGAGACTACAGTGATTATATGTTTTTGATTTTCAGTCAAGCACCCACCTTATTAAATTTTGAGCCTAAGACAGCAACTCTCGAGTTTTCGAGAATTGTTTCAAAAGAAAATTGTTGTTTTGGTTTATATCTTATATTTATACTGAATATTACCACATTAGACATAACAAAACATTCATCACAAATTGGATAATGAATAACTATATGTCCTCCTCTAGCCCTAACGTAATGAGTGCTATCATGTTATTGAGCATATCAACTGACATTTCTTCCAATTCCTTACTGTAGGATCTTCCAGAGTTGCATGAATTAATTGCTTTTCTTTTGCATTCTTACTTCTCAACTGATTGTCACACGTTTTCAATAGGAGTAGCGTCAAGCTGTTCCATTTCAAGCTTGATGTTATTTCCTTTTACTCCATATATTTCATTTTCAGCGTCATCAACTTGAATGTCGGAACTAGAATGTTGTGATACTTCTCCTTCCTCTTAATATTATCAACTTTGCAATATCTTCCGCTTCTACTTTAGAAAAAAAACAAAACATTTCCACACTGTTGTGGACTCACCCACCATGTTCGTTTTTCTTACACAACCTAAAATTTAGTTTGATCACATTTTCACGTAAACCTTTCTATAATTTCCAAAATTCTCAGTCGTTATTTTGTCAATCCATAACACTTCGTTCTCTTAAATTTTTGATTTTTTGTGAACTTTACACAATTAGGCTTAATGTTTGCAATTTTACCAGCTATATCGGTTTGTTGCAACTAATTTTGAACATTTTAGTGTTAATTGTAATTCCACGTACATTCTGTATTTCTACTCTTATCTATGGGTATACTTTGTATCGATCCGATGTTAAAATCTTTAGAGTCCAGAGTGATACTTCTAGAGAAAGTCGTGCAGGACTAATTTGCAATAGCAGCTCAATAAGTGTAAGACTTTTTCCCTACAAATGTTATTCTGACCTAAGCAGTTGCTGCCCATTTCACTATACTTAGATCATCTATAACATTATATATACCTGTTTTCGTTGATTTTATTGTAAATTCTTATTTTCTCTCTTTTGCTTATGTTGAAACATGAAAGTTTACACTTTACTGGTTATTTATTTCAATTAACCCTCTTGAAACAAAAATATCACTTATTTAAAAAATATATCATTTGGAAAAAAAATTATTAGTGAATCAAGACCATTCAATGGTGTCGAGCATCTGATTTCAGTTATGGTGTAATAATGTTTATAAAGTGAATAATAGCTTTTATGATAACTACAAAACAGTTTGTTGATACAACAAAAGTGATTTGTTTTGAACTTCGCACAAAACCACTCGAAGGCTACAAGTGTTAGCAGTTCCTAATTTAGAAGTGGTAGACTAGAGGGAACGCAGCTAGTCATCACCACCCACCGTTAAGTCTTGTGCTATTCTTTTACCAACGACTAGTAGGATTGATCGTCACACTATAACACCCTCAAGGCTGAAAAGGCGAGCATGCTTGTTGACAGTGCTTCGTATCCACAACCCGCAGATTACGAGTCGAGCGCCATAACCACCAGACCATACCAGGCTTACAAAAATGATCAACGGTGATTTTAATTTTTACAAATTCTTATTGAAAATGAATAATTTTCTTTATTGGACTAAGACTTATGACAGGTACTGTAAATATTTTGCAAAGTAGCTTATATACAACTTATTTTTTCGAATCTTATAGCTTGAATGTAAAGAGAAATATATTTATGTTACCTACGAATACATTTATTTTTTAAATGTATATTTTTTTTATGAAATTATATCTCATTAAGAACGGGAAAACTCCATTTTATTTTATTTAAGCATAGTGGATGTGTTTTAAAAATGGCAAGCTAACTAATTCTGTTTAAAAACTCCATTGCGATGTGGAATAATGAAGAAAGAAAAAGAAGCATACCAGAAAACTTTAGAGCACATTATACTTTAGTATATTTTCTGAAACAAAATCCATGTAATAAAGAAAACGTAATTGCAATAAGGTTCACGAGCTTGTCAACTGCAGCTTACAAGGCTCTTACAAATGATATAGAATTTTGTAGATGATGTACTGATAACACTGTTATTGCTTTATAATAATACAATCGTATTTATTGACATTAATATCAGTTTCTCTTAAGTATGAGGTTTGGATTTGTTTATATAGCAAAAGCCTGAAACTGCAAAAGCGCCACAAGAAGTACAACGACGAAAACTGATGAATATTCTTGAAAAAAAGAGTTTATGGTTGGAAGAAAAGAAAATGTTCTCAGCTATTTAACTGTGGTATTTAAAAAAAAAGGAAGACAAAGTTTAAGTTAACTTAAAAATAAATCTATAAACCATAAGTATTAGACTTACAAAGTTTAATGCTCATATTGGAGTTTTGATGCTGGAAACAAGCACGAAAATAGATATGTTGAATAGAAACTGCTTCCATATCGTTATGGCCAGAACAAGGCTTTCAGGAGAAGGAAGAATTTGATTTGAAAACTATAAAATTAGAGTTCATTTGAATGCTTTGAGTAACCCACACTTGTATGTTGATTTTCCGTTACGGCTTCATGTACATATTTCTCCAATATGATTTCGTAAATAATACGACCATAGTTTAATCATCTGTAATATAAGAAATATAGGAAAAAATAAATATACAGTTATTTCATTTACAACATAGTTTTACTTCTTACGCCTTACTTTAAAACAAACAATAATTAAACTGGTTTGTACTGTCTTCGTAATATTGTCTTTACTACCAACCATAGAATACCAATTGTACAATAACTTTTGCCCCACTCTGTATACCTATATATATGTATAGGTTAAAGACTATATTTTAACGGGCGCCTTCAAGACATACATTAAGTCTCAGAAATTAGTGTTATTACAAGAATCAACCTGTACAGAGTATACAGGACGTTGTCTATAATCTTTGGTAATAAGTTGTATATCCAATCACTTTGCCTTTGACCATTCCCGTGACCTGTTACTTCATGGGTCAAAAGCCCTGAATCTCTTATTGCGGTTTAGTTGAAACATTGGGATTAACAAGTGCGGATAGCTTAATTTCCATGGCTACATTACAGGATTTTCGGACGCGAAATTCTCCTGTTTTGCAATTACAGAAGCATGCGAGGTACAAAATTTTAATATTTGTAAATAATAAAGGAATGCCTGCAATGTTTAACTGCAACACTTAGACAAGGGAATGTAGGATTCCAGCAGGAATATGACCAGCTATTACACAACCGGATACCAGTCGCTCAGCGGAGGTAACGAAGAAAGTTTAAGATCTTGTTGTTGGAACAATCTAAGAGCACAGTTAAATTGCTAACTCCTCTTAGAACAAAAAACAACCTATATGAATGGTAAAGGGCATTGACTAGTGGAAGTATCATCACATTGTCAATGTAAATGCTTACAAAAGACTGAGCATTTATTTTTTATCGTTATGCCAGTGACAAAAAATTTAACATTATACAGCATATGATAAGAAAGCTTTTCTAAGGGATTTATGGTGGTTGTATGCTACGTTATGGTAATGTCAAGGTGAACTCGACTTAATATTAGGTTAAAGTATTGACACCATTATACCGCGAGGAAATACCACTATTGTACGGACTGGATACCAATATAATATAGCTATACTAACACAAACATCTAGATATACTAGCTAAACGTCCAGGGAAACACACTAGTTCTTCCGTAATAAACAAGTAAGTACAAGCGACAACTCGCTGCATATCATCCGCAAATATCTCTTACGGACATTTGTACCTATAGGGCTCTCTTCGTTTGTGCACAGCTGATAGGCTTTGAAAACATCCTTGTACATCCCTTTCATTGACAAGTCAATATTGAAACAGTATTGATAGTTATTGGTCATACTTTTGTATTAATAGGCAGATTTAACGTTAACTTTCTGTATTAAAAGGCAGATTTAACATTGATTTTCTCTATTGAAAGGCACGCTTAACATTAACTTACTGTATTTAAAACGGTTATCTTTTATAAACAAGATGGCGGTTTAGTTTATGGGTTGTATTGTCACTAGACGCTTTTTAAAAGAAGATCATAAATATTGTCCACGTTGTCTTTCTGAAACTTAGTAGCTTTATCCTACCTAATCAGTAGCCTTTTGTTTATCTTGATTAATTTGCCTAATGAGATGTCTAAAGATGTTCTTACTATTTTCTCTCTACTAAAACTGAGGCTAAAAATCAAGTTGTATTATACAACCATTTGAGAAAACTAAGAATTTCTGACGTCATTTCCGTTCTATGAGCTGTAATATTCTTGAAAAAGTTACATAAAACGAATTAACTGCTTTCACTTTATTAAAAGTGAGGTTCGTTCTGTAAAGGTAAAACATAAAATACGTTTACATAAACGAACGGTCTTATTATTTTACTTATTTAAAATCACAATTTCTTCTGGACTTAGATATCTACATGTGAAGTGTACACTACAAATATAAAAAAAATGACAACTGATTTATTTTATCTGCAATCGAAGAATTTAGGATGGTTAAATAATTCTTTGTTACGGGGGGATGAACTTAAAACAAAATAGAAAAATAAGATTTTGATCAGTTCGAAACATAGAAATAATACATAAAATGCTTCATATTTATTAGATATACTGCATGGCGCGTGATATGTAACTGAATTTGTTTCTCGAATAATTGAAACTAATTTACATACAGATGTCACGCGACCAGATCTCAGATTAGTATTCGCTTTCATCTCCTAACAAACACTTAACTGCTTTCAAAATTAAAATTCATTAATAAATGGTATACAAATTTATGTATATATATGTATTTAATTACATAAACAGCTCCAAATTTTTGGGAATTAATGATGATCATTCTTGAGATTTTAATAAGAAATGATGCATTTTTTTCAGAATGAATTTTCTTTCGTAAGTATACACAAAAACATGAAAGCAATAACTGATGATAAACAAAATTTCTCAAGTACCACCATTACATAAGTACTCAAAATAATTATCACTTTTACTGTATTGATTAAACAGTTCCAGAATGTTTTGTAACCTAATCGATATGCATTTCTACATAATATTGCTTCGACGAGTGAAATGTGAATGTTGGATTATACCTTTGCTGTATCTACTTTAGTCATGGAATCAAGATATAGATTGTGACGTCATAGCCCATGGTTTTTGGCTACATTTATATACTTACAAATCAACAGATATAACCTATTTATACATTTATAATGTAGTTACCGTAAATAAAACAACATAATGAAATAAATACGCTAGAATTGACATTATATACATAGCAATTAGGAGTGTTTAGAATATATTTAAAGAATCCTATAAATCCTTATACATTTTGCATGCTATTAATAATGGCCTATAATAATGACACTCGAACATTAGGAACATGAAACATTTGGCTTGTTTTAACAGCAAAGACGCGAAACAATAAATTCTAAAATTTGCAGGCAGTCAAGTAAACTATTAACAGTTTTATTTAATGATGAGAAAAGCCCCCCAGTGGCACTACGGCATGTCTGCGGACTTACAGCGCTAGATACCCGTGGTGGGCAGAGCACAGATAGCCCATTGTGTAGCTTTGTGCTTAATTACAAACAAACAAACAATTAAAAAGGGAAAATGTGTTGCCTGATAGTAAGAAAAACGATTTTCAAGATTGACAATAGATAATTGTGTCATAAAATAATCCAGACAAAAATTATAAATTATAAAAAAAGTCAAAACTACTGTATACATGACTGGACTAAAACAGTATTCGGATCACTACATGCTTGGCTCGAGCGCGGCCTTGTGGTTAAGGTATCAGACTTAGGATTTTAGAGACTCAGATTCAGAACATGATGTTATCAAAGACGCTTCACACTATCAACTGTGAGTGCGTTATAAGAGTGATAGTTATTCTCATTATTCGATTGAGAATAACTACTTCTGGCGGTGGTGGGTGTTGCTGATTGATTGCTTTCCCTCATCAGTTGAAACGTTAGGGTCGACTTTGTTTAAACTATAGGGGTTGTTGATCTGGTCGTTTAATTTATTGTGTGCATAAAGTGTCGATTTGGTGAACAAACAAATGAACAATAAAATTAGTTAAAAAAAACAAAAACATTAACAATCTCGATAATTAACGACTGCATTTGACTTTGTACCTCCCAGAAAAGTGATAGTAGTAAATTAATAAATAATATGCACAAATGATTATTTTTTCACTTTACATATAATAGTGTTAGTTTATAGTTGCTCAAGTCTGTAATTGTTAAAATAAGAGTTATAATGAATTGGTGAACTTGCAAAAAATTCTTCCAGAATTGTGTCAAGATATTGCCATTTCTATAGAATCCCGTAGTTTAGCCCACAAAGGAAAAGGAAATTAGGATTTGAGCAGCGTAGTAGATATACTTATAACAATATTAATTACTTTTCTTATTTTTGATGAATACCTGTAAATGTTTTAAAGTTAAAATATTTTAATAATATCTGTTCTTAGTTAAGGTATGGCTATTTTGCAAAGTTCCTCAGAAAACAAACAATGGCTTTTTCATTTTAAAAACTACCCATAATGAACAAACACTGAGTATTAAAGAATCCCTTGTCATTTTTTCTTGGATGTTTAATATGTGATATCTTGACTAGAAGTGAAGTCGCATTGTGACGTTACACATGTGGTATTGAAGCTTTGGATCATGTTTTGCTTAACTAAATGATAGATATTATAAGAAATCCTGTGCACAACATTTGTTACTTAAATAGTTCATGTAATAGTAATCAATAAAGTTAGATTACAAATTATCTTTATTCTCCAAATGATAATAAAAACCTTTTTATTTCAGCCATCGTTTTGCCATTGCAGCTTCATCAGGGCTAGTAGTACAAGAACTGTTTTTGTACTAGTAGTCCTGATGAAGCCACAATGATGAAACGTTAGCTGAAATAAAAAGCTTTTTATTATTACCTGGAGAGTAAAGATCGTTTTTTTTCTAGATTTATTGTCAAAGTGTCTAAATTCTGAAGAAAAATAGTTATGAAATTTGCAACAGAGCCTTCGCAAAGATCATTAGATACTTTCAGTTACATTGTTGACAATAATATTAGATACTTTTAGTTACATTGTTGACAATAATATTAGATACTTTTAATTACATTGTTGACAATTCACTGGACTTAAATTTTATTCTCTGATTTATGAATCTTATCAACAAGTCTAATTTTTTGAGTTTTAAATTGTAAATTATTTAATAATAGCATATTCATTCACATTTAATAAAGATTAAAGGAATTACTGATTAAGAATATAATTTAGTATTATTAAACCTTGTTGTCCGAGGATGAACGATGGATTAAAGATAGTATATCATACTATTTAAATTTAAGTAAACTATCTTATTTTTAACTTTTAACGACGTTTTCACTATAATACTGACATTTTAAAATAAACTTAACACTAAAAGCAGTTTTGATATGTGAATTGGTGCACTTGAATAAAATATTTGAATTTAAGTAAAGTATCTTATTTTTAACTTTTAACGACGTTTTCGCTACATTACTGACATTTTAAAATAAACTTAACACTAAAAGCAATTTTGCCATGTGAATTGGTGCATTTGAATAAAATACAAACATGCCAAAATTTTGTCAGGATATTGTCATGTTTATAAAATTCCGTAGTTTATTACTTTAAATATTATGATAATCACAAGCGTATATTTAGCCATATTTTCCCATCAATCCATGGGTCAAAATATAATATGTTGTCGTTTCTTCTACCATAAAAAGGATGTCTTGTTGTCATTTCGTCTACAATGGAAAGGATGTCTCGACAAATAATATCACTTTTATTAGATAGCTTCAAGCCTACATAACTATACAACGTAGGTATTATAAATTAAGACTTTTCATCATAGAAAAGTAACATTTTAATAACGGTATAACTTAACAATAGCGCTTAGTCTTGAAAAATGATCCCCATATTCGAACTGCTAATAATTACATCGCAACAAGACAATCTTATTATCCCATTGACTCTTTCGCGGACGTGTAAATAAATTATTCTTATTATAAGGATCTATCAAGCGTGAACGTGGCGAATGGCAGTTATTATCCTTATATTTTGGAAACTACAAATCAGAAGTTGAATCACACCTTGCAGGTGGCCGGGCGTGACGTAGTGGCTAATACGACGGACTATGGATTGATGAGTCCATGGTTCGCGTTGCGTTATTGCAAATAAAAAAAAATCACGCTTTGTGTTGTAAAGTGTAATTGTCACCCCCTCCCCATTCGGGTAGATTAACAAAGTGTTGGCGAGGTATAGTCTTTACTAGCTTGCTTTCCATTTAATCTATCTGTTCCAAAGTGTAACTGTCAACCCCCTCCCCCACACACACACACCCATTCGGGTAGATTAACAAAGTGTTGGCGAGGTATAGTCTTTACTAGCTTGCTTTCCATTTAATCTATCTGTTCCAAAGTGTAACTGTCAACCCCCCCCCCCACCACACACACACCCATTCGGGTAGATTAACAAAGAGTTGGCGAGGTATAGTCTTTACTAGCTTGCTTTCCATTTAATCTATCTGTTCCAAATTAGGGACAGCTAGCAACGTAAGTCATCGCAGATCTTTAGGCGAAAATCTGAAACAAACAAACAAAACAAACGTGCATGTTTTCCGAAATCAAACACACACACATGTGCATGATTTTGTCACAAGTATTCTATACAGGTTTCACGTTAATACTAGACCAGAAGATGTTATTGTATTCACGCAAAGGCCTGACGTGGTCCAGTGGTTAGCGTGTCGGATTATGATGTTGGGGTTATGTGGTTCACGTACAGTTGCCGCAAAATAATAATTATAGATGATCGCGGTCTGTATGGGGCTGTGAGTGCGTTATAAGAGTGAGAGTCAAATACTACTATACGGTCTGAAATTATTAGCCCAGGTGTGGGTAGTGTTAAATTTGATGCCTTCCCTCTAGTCTATCACATCAAAATTAGGGACGGTTTGTGCAGAAAGACCTCATATAAGTTTGAACGAAATACAGCAAAAAATAAACTTGCAGAACAGAAAGGGGCGTTTGGAGATAGCAGTTATTTTTCTGTTGTTTTTTTATAAAGCAAGTTTAGTGATATTCTATAAGTAGTTTCCAAAGGCGGTAATGTGTTTAGTAAACATAGCTAGTTTTATATAAAGGTCTCTTTCAGGAAATATTCGCCTCTTTATTAAGCCACCATTTTTTAAGTATTAACAAAATCTATATTTCGGAACTTAAAACAAAATGAGTCACCATTTATCAGTTTCCATGTTCCTAATACCAAATACTAGATAAACTGATTTCAAAATATTTATCTACTCGAGAAACCTCTCACAATAGAACTAAAATTAAAATGTGTTTGATGTGTAGTTCAGTGGTAAGATTGGGTTTCGAATATAGTAATGAAAATACTAATGAAAACAAAGTACCATTCCAAAAGATTAATGTTTGATAAAATGTAACTGGGGGGGGGGGGGGGCTTTACATTAATGATCATCATAAAGTGAATATTGAAAAATGTTAAGTGCGTGTGGGATACTTAATTCACAAGTTAAAAAGTTACACACAGTGGATATCTAGGTATTTTATGATCTCGATATGAGTATATTAAGGCTATTATGTAATTAAAAGATAGAACATAGCTAAGTCTTAATCTTTGTGTGACAGTCAAATCCGATTCGATTACAGTTGTCCAAAAGTTAAGCTGCTCTATATAATCAGTTCAAGATTAGAAACGGCTAACTCTCGTATAGCGAAAATATCCGAAAGAATCACCTAACAAAATCGAATGAACAAGACGCCATCTGTGAATGCTATTTGCAAATTAAATTTATTTTGGTTGCTGTCGTAGTTATTGTTGACCTAAGAGACGAAATGTTATCAAGGCTATTTCTACTAATAATTCAATTAATACTGTCATCAGACCTCCAAACGTGTTGCATTTTCATTAGCCTAAGCTAACGATCATGGTAAACTTTGAGGGATACACTCCACAATTTTCCTTATCTTTTGATAGAACAATTATAGAGAAATTCTCATCTATGCTAATTCGTTTTCTACATAATTTTTTCCTATTTTTCGTTAATAGACGGCTATCATAAAAATGAAAAAAAAATATCACGTCTTGTCATGTAATCAGATAAAGATATGACTTAATCCAACTTTTGCTACACAGATCAGAAGGTCAGTTTCACTTTTGAATTTCTTACGATTTTACACAAACAGAGTCATGCCTGACTCTGGCGATACTGAAACTAAAACTTAAGATTTCTAAAGAAAGAAATAATGGCTGACAAGAGTCTTACGTCATAGTTGTCAAAGCTGAATTGATTGTTTAAATGTTCAAACTTTTACTAAGCTTGAAATAAAAGTATAAAAACTCGAAACTAAAATTATAAAATTTAGCTGTTTATAGTCGTAGAAGTAAGAGGATAATAGAGCTAGTTCATAGTTTCTTACTCTTTTAATAGTTAAAGTAAGAGTTATAATAGTGTTAGTTTGTAGTTGCTTAAGTTTGTGAAACTAAGAGTATAATGACGGTTAATTTGTTGTTATTCGAGTATTTTTCTTCGTGGTGATAAAAGAATAATCATGTGTTGTCCTAAGCTGTTTATGTTTAGTATATGATACGTATTTAAACTGTAGGTATTGTTTGTAACATATACGGTCCGAAATGGATTTACTTTTTTTAAAACCCAGTATATATATATGTTGAAAATATTAGGTATTAACTAAATAACAAAATCCACGTATTAGATTTACTGTTACTTGCAGTAAGATAGCTTAAACTAAACGACAAAACTCAAGTTTTAGACGCTCCTGTTATTCTTGGCAGATACTTTAGCCGAAACTAAGTGACAAAACGCAAGCATTCAGGGTCTTGAACAGGAATTTAAATCTGACTGCTACTGGAGTGGGAGTGGTGAGAGAACGTTAAACACGCGCATATTGTGTATATATGAACCATATCAACATATGCTATGTTCACGCATCTGCAGATATTATATTCCCAGCTATTCTTGGCAGATACCTTAGTAGAAAATAAGTAGCAAAACACTGGTATTACATTCTCTTGTTATTCTTAGCAGATACCTGAGTTGAAGCGTGTCATATCGTGCTTAAGTTTGTAATTAAATTCAGATTTTAGCGATAAATAACTGCTCAGACCAACTGAAACGTGCCTGTATTTCAATGCAGCCTTACTGATTTGTCTACGCATACTATAGTTATTTATTTCGTTAATTGGAAAAAATCATTTTGATTTAAGCATTAAGGTTTATATCAATGTGTTAATTTTACAATGTATAAGAAAGAATATTCTCTATGTCTTAAATGTGTGTAATATCTGCATAGAAATAAGAATGATGATAATTTCTATCCTTAATCAAACAGATGCGGCACAGCATAACTGAAATGTGTGTTGAAATTACCTTCAAAATTACTGTTTGATAATCGATATGATTAATCAGACGTGTGTGTTCGATTATACTGACATTGTGCCACTAAGGTGGTAGTGTGTAGTTGTTAAGGAAGGGGGGCTGACAAGTACATGACATTGTGCCACTAAGGTGGTAGTGTGTAGTTGTTAAGGAAGGGGGGCTGACAAGTACATGACATTGTGCCACTAAGGTGGTAGTGTGTAGTTGTTAAGGAAGGGGGGCTGACAATTACATGACATTGTGCCACTAAGGTGGTAGTGTGTAGTTGTTAAGGAAGGGGGGCTGACAAGTACATGACATTGTGCCACTAAGGTGGTAGTGTGTAGTTGTTAAGGAAGGGGGGCTGACAAGTACATGACATTGTGCCACTAAGGTGGTAGTGTGTAGTTGTTAAGGAAGGGGGGCTGACAAGTACATGACATTGTGCCACTAAGGTGGTAGTGTGTAGTTGTTAAGGAAGGGGGGCTGACAAGTACATCCAGATAAGCCACAGGAGTCCTCCCCCCGGTGGCTCAGTGGTAAGCCTGAGGGCTTATAACGCTAAAAATCCAGTGTTAATACCTGCAGAGAGCAGAACACAGGTAGCCCGTCGTGTAGCTTTGCGCTTAATAACCAAAAAAAAATATTGTCTTTCTGTTTAATGTTCCTTCACTAGTTAAAATTGGTACCTTTAGGGAAATCAGTTATCACATATATTTTGGGTTTTTAGTTTCTTAATGAAACTGACATCGATCTGCTGTTTACTTCAGAATTCCCTTCACACATGCTCCCCTGCAGCATATTCAAAGATAAGCTAAACTAACTCGTATATTGTTACAGTACGCATTAGAGAGAGAAACTTATTAAAATATATTTCAAATTTAAAAAAAATCCAGAAAATAATTTATCTTCCTATACGTGGGGAAAACTGTTCAGTAAAAGACGTTAGTAAAATATAAGTAAAAATAAATTTTAATTTCTGCCTTATGAATCACAGCTGGGAAAAAGTGGACTATATATAAATGCCTTAATTTAGGAGTTTTTCATATCGCAAGCGAGACCAAGCTCAGGTCGATTAATACTCATATAATCACAGAAAGTTAAAATTCGCTATTTGATTTTCAAATATACCAACAGAATTGTGAAATCATAATGAGGAATATAATTAAGTTTTGAATGAAGTAAATAATTATTATAGTTAATCCTTTTGGGAATAATCAAACATACATTTCATTTCGAACTTGACTTATTCAGCTGCATTCAAGGTAATTTTAAACAGAATCGTAATTAATATCAAGTAAACGCAAATATATTTAGCAACTTAGCTATAATGTAACAATTTAACAAATCGTTAATTTGATTCACTTATTTATCTAATGTTGCTGTATCGACGATAATCTCAGCAAACTGGAAATAACAGCTATAATGCAGGTATTTTTCACCGATTTACTGAAATGTAGGGAAGCTTTAACAACTTGTTTAACATAGTTGTGATGTATAAAGATCTAACGACTTGTCTAACGTTAGCTGTAATACAGTAAAGCTTTAACAACTTGTTTAACATAGTTGTGATGCATAAAGATCTAACGACTTGTCTAACGTTAACTGTAATACAGTAAAACTTTAACATAGTTGTGATGCATAAGATCTAACGACTTGTCTAACGTTAGCTGTAATACAGTAAAACTTTAACATAGTTGTGATGC
Source organism: Limulus polyphemus (assembly GCF_000517525.1). Taxonomy (NCBI): domain Eukaryota; kingdom Metazoa; phylum Arthropoda; class Merostomata; order Xiphosura; family Limulidae; genus Limulus; species Limulus polyphemus. The sequence goes on along the minus strand of NW_013665672.1, from coordinate 1,112,670 downwards.
ATAAGATCTAACGACTTGTCTAATGTTAGCTGTAATACAGTAAAGCTTTAA
>NW_013665672.1:1087033-1111908 GCF_000517525.1 Limulus polyphemus | reverse complement strand
GCATAAAGATCTAACGACTTGTCTAACGTCAACTGTAATACAGTAAAGCTTTAACAACTTGTTTAACATAGTTGTGATGCATAAAGATCTAACGACTTGTCTAACGTTAGCTGTAATACAGTAAAACTTTAACATAGTTGTGATGCATAAAGATTTAACGACTTGTCTAACGTTAGCTGTAATACAGTAAAACTTTAACAACTTGTTTACTGTAGTTGTAGTGTAGTAAAACTTTAACGTAGCTTTAATGTAGCGTAGTGCACACTGGAGTTTAAACATGTCTGAAAAAATGAAAACCATTTAATAATAAACACCTCTGGTTACTTTGACTTGCAACATTTTATCAGGATAACCTTCTACTGATCACAAAAGTAGTCTTAGTACAACTAGCAGGTGATGTAATTAAAAAGTCCATAAATGTTTAAAATGGACAGTGATGACATCACGTTCCAATGACTTGATATAAGATTGAATATTTTAAAACATAATTACTTGGCGAATAAAGAACAATAAAAATGGAAAAAATAAGTTAGAATAAAAATACATGTAATAATTTTGTTTGCTGGTTTGTAGGTAAGCACAAAGCTACACAATGGGCTATCTGTGCTGTGCCCACCATGGTTATCTAAACCAGGATTTTAGCGTTATAAGTCTGCAGACTTACTGCTGTGCCACTGGAGGACGCACGTAATAATAATAAAAAAAATAATTAAACAGGGCATACTCTAACCTTATGATAGATATTTTTTAGACCTAATAATAAGGAGTGTCATTTACTTTCTATCGAGAAAACAGAGTCATTTATTTTCCATGTTAATGATTCAAGGATGGTGAGACTCAGGATAGGCATGTTATTACAAGACACTTACTGCATTCACCCATCACTGTAGCAGGAAGGTGTTCCATATATATCAGTTTTTACGGTATATTTTTCGTGGTATAAACTTCATTTAATACCACAAACCGAATCTTGTTCCATGCGTACATAGTTTAGACCTACATTACATGAAATAAAGTTACTCTTTTGGCATTCATCTGGTGGTTCACCAGTTGATTGAACTAAATGTTTCTTGAAAGATTGTTCTGGTCACTTGGCTACCCTTACAGACAGCCGAGGTTACCTTACAGAAAATACTTGTTAACTGTTCAAATATAGCATAGAAATATGGGAAGATAATGTATCAGCTAGTTGTGCATATACCACTTTTATAGTGGTAGAAAAATAATCTCTCGAAGAAGCTGTAAGAAAAAAAGTCGTGGTAAATGAAGTGTTTTTCACAGGTAACTGTTTTTCCTTCTTTGTTAGACAGCCTTAAGAACTCGCTTAATAATAGTGCAGGAAATCTTTATTGACTTATAGTAAGGTTAACCAAGATGTCCAATGTAGCTAGTGCAGTAAAGCGTTACAATCTTGCTGAAATATAGTGAAAAGCTTTAACCTGCTGAAACGTAGATATAGTGTAGTTTTATCGAATTGTCGAATATAGTCGTGATGCAGAGACGCTTCACTTACTTTCCCAATGTAACGATATTACAGTGGATCTACACAACTTGTCGAAACATTGTAGTAATGTAACGATATTACAGTGAACCTAACAACTTGTCGAAATATTGTAGTAATGTAACGATATTACAGTGGACCTACACAACTTGTCGAAATATTGTAATGTAACGATATTACAGTGGACCTAACAACTTGTCGAAATATTGTAGTAATGTAACGATATTACAGTGGACCTGCACAACTTGTCGAAACATTGTAGAAATGTAACGATATTACAGTGGACCTACACAACTTGTCGAAACATTGTAATGTAACGATATTACAGTGGACCTACACAACTTGTCGAAACATTGTAGTAATACTCTGAAGGTGAACTGCAAGGCTTGATGTAAATGTACTATAGTAGATCTAAAGTTTATAGATAGTATAACTATCAGACTCTCACGCTTGTAGTTTTCTTAAGCTCTCCGAGTTTAAGCAGAAGTTTACACAGATTTGTTTTTCATTTAACGACTCTGCTACAAACAGTCTCTACAGTGTCTGTTAGGACGAGAAATTATATCATATGACAAGCTTTGAAGCTTGTTATTAGTGACTTTGATAGAAATATATACATATATATGTATGTATATGTCACCTTTTTTTCTCTTTCGGATTATTTGTTTAAAAAATTTAAAATTTAGTCTTCATATCTATATATATAAAAGAGGAAGTTTGTTTATTTGTTTATTTTGTTCGCTATAGGAAACCAAAAGGGTTAACTTACAAATTGTAAAATAACTTCATAATAACCAGTTTTTTTACAAGAAATTTAATGGTGCTATTTATTTTGTATTTGGTTTAGTATTTAATAACGAAATTGATAATTAATAATTATTACGCCATTTCTTTGTAATAAACATACAAACATAAGCACGTTTTGTACATAGAAAGCGTTATGGCGGGAGACACTCAGATCACTTTGCTGTCAATTCCGTATTACCAAAAGCAGTTTTCTTTAAGTAGTGCTAATTACACACCACAGTTATACCACAATAATATCAATAACTAAATATCTGGTTATATAAAACAAGACATTGCAAATAGTAAAATACAAATTCACAATGTATAATACGTAATCGGCTGTAGTAAAACACGTAATTTCATTTAATAGGAGAAAAATTATACAGAGTGAAATACATAAATACTAATAGATTAACATACAATTATACATAATAGATACAAGTATATAGACAAGTAAACAGCTGAACAGGCATATAGTTAGATTGGTGAATAAACAGAGATGCAAACAGGATTAGAGAAAACGGATGAAAACAGCACAAAGAAGAAATATTCAAGTGCTTCAGTAAACAGCTGAACAGGCATGTAGTTAGACTGGTGAATAGACAGAGATGAAAACAGGATTAGAGATAACGGATAAAAACAGCACAAAGAAGAAACATTCAAGTGCTTCAGTAAACAGCTGAACAGGCATGTAGTTAGACTGGTGAATAGACAGAGATGAAAACAGGATTAGAGATAACGGATAAAAACAGCACAAAGAAGAAACATTCAAGTGCTCAGTAAACAGCTGAACAGGCATGTAGTTAGACTGGGGAGCAGACAGAGATGAAAACAGGATTAGAGATAACGGATGAAAACAGCACAAAGAAGAAACATTCAAATGCCTCAGTAAACAGCTGAACAGGCATGTAGTTAGACTGGTGAATAGGCAGAGATGAAAACAGAATTAGAGATAACGGATGAAAACAGCACAAAGAAAAAGAAGAAACTTTCAAGGACTTAGAAATGCTTCAGTAATGAACACAAAATGTTATCGTTGCAGTCTTTCATAATTTATACACAAACATATTTGAAATATGTAATGCAACAACACCAATATTTTATTTGTCGGTGCTTTGATATGTTTCTAGCGATGTAACAAATACTCCGGGGGCGGATAATATTGACTCTAAAATCAGTTTGTTAATAAAGTTGACATCGAGTTACTGTTTACTCCACAATACTTTGCAAACAACCCTAGTTCCCTGCAATATACTCAAAGATAAACTAAACTAACTTTTTTGCGAACATGTTGTTACAGTACATACTGGAGATTGGAAAGTAATATGATATATTTTATACTTTAAAACCTCCATAAAATAAGTTATCTTCATTTACGTTGAGCCACTCCAATGGTTCAGCGGTACGTCTGAAGGCTTATAACGCTAAAATTCGGGTTTCGATACCTGTGGCAGGCAGAGCATGGATAGCCCATTATGTAGCTTTGTTAAAGAATTGTACAGTAACATATGTTGGGAAAATTTGAGTAAAGATAGATTTTAATGTCTGCCTTATGGATCACGTGTGGGGAAAAAAACTATATTTTAATCATATTCTCGAAGATTTGATTTTCATTTCGTATAATGTATTCTAAATACACATAAACTAGAGTAGCACAGCGTACTTAGTGGTTGATGTATGGTGTGAAAGAAACAAACACTGATACTGTTTGTTTAGTTAATGAACAAAATTCGAAACTTTAAAAAATACGACAGAAAAAAAGCGAGTGTTTTAAGAAAAAAGGAAAATTTCGCACAATATTAAAGTTTAAATGTCATTCCCATTCTGGAAATTGTGCAAATGAGCACTTGAAAGTAATATTATAGTTATATTTACTTACACACCTGTGGTGGTAAATACAAACATTCTGTTAGGAGCTGGTAAAGAAACTGAACCGACCCTACTTTGGTTAAATAGATTCGTTTCTTGTCGAAATTCCATGACTGGTCATGTATTTGTATTTTGTAATAAACACACAACAAAATTTTTCTCTCAATAACATAGCATTCAGAAAACTGTACAATAACACACGCAAAGATAGTTAAATTAATCCCAATCATCATACTGCTATAACTTCTCTGGTGGGCTGATCATGTTCCCTATCTTATAGTCCTGATATTAGTGAGGAAGAGTACACTAGGCTGTGCGCGTTTTTTTTCCCTATTTCTCTTAAAACAATTTTTGCACGTTCCTAATTTGAAATCCAAAAAAGAATAATTGAGAAGTATGTGCTTACAAAACTCATGGGATCGTTATCACTAATATTAGGCTTGCTGCTTGCATTGCTTCGCCAGCTTTCGGCGTTTACTACTGTAACAATTCCTAACTTATATCTATTTTTGTGTGTTCTATGCTTAAGTGTGTGTAGAATAGCGACATGTTAGAATAGATACATTTTTTTCTGGTTTTTGAGACACTTTTCCTATTCTTTCAGTCGATACTGGATTGTTATGCACATGTTTAATCAGTATACAAGGAAGTCGTATTAACTGATATAAAAACGTTAACCAATTTGGTTTGTTTGTTTGTTTGAATTTCGCGCAAAGCTACACGAGGGCTATCTGCGCTAGCCGTTCCTAATTTAGCAGTGTAAGACTAGAGCTAGTCATCACCACCCACCGCAAACTCTTGGGCTACTCTTTTTCCAACAAATAGTGGGATTGACCGTCACATTATAACACCTTCACGGCTGAAAGGGCGAGCATGTTTGGTGGAACGGGGATTCGAACCCGCGACCCACAGATTGCGAGTCGAGCGCCATAACCACCTGGCCATGCCGGGCCAACCAATTTGGAAAACTTAGTTTCTGTCTTACCTAGTTACCGATTATATACGTTTTCCAATAGCATAGTTCAAAATGTCTGGACAGTTAATTATATGTGGCAGTGCAAGATGAAAAACTAAAGGGTTTGACGAAAAAAATCAAAGAACGGCTCGCGATTTCCTTAAAAGTACATTTTTCGCCACACGAGCTCATTATAAATAAATTCCTTGACATAGAACGGTGATAAATCTAAAAGGTTTTTTTTTTTTGGCCCTGGTTATCGGAGATTTTCGTTTGAGCGAGTCCTGTGTGAATTTTACGGTCTACAAGATAGATGGACGAGACAAGTATGAGAAATGGAGAAGATGAGAGAATGTTTTTATCTCTTTTCATGAAGGGGCTTTGCAATTCTCACGTTTGATTGGTTTTCTGTGAAATAACGTCGCTGTTTTAAACCAGTCCAAGGCATATCAACATAGAAATGAACTTGAGTTATTGGCTTAAAAAAACCATTCAAGCGCATTTGAGCTGATAAAATACCAATATATTTGTTATTTGAGCATAAATGTTAAGTATATGAGAGAGTAACAACTTATATATTTATTTTTAAATGTTAAGTATATGAGAGAGTAACAACTTATGTACTTATTTTTAAATATTAAGTATATGAACGAGTAACAACTTATGTACTTATTTTTAAATATTAAGTATATGAGAGAGTAACAACTTATGTACTTATTTTTAAATGTTAAGTATATGAGAGAGTAACAACTTATATATTTATTTTTGAATGTTAAGTATATGAGAGAGTAACAACTTATGTACTTATTTTTAAATATTAAGTATATGAGAGAGTAACAACTTATGTACTTATTTTTAAATGTTAAGTATATGAGAGAGTAACAACTTATATATTTATTTTTGAATGTTAGGTATGTGAGAGAGTAACAACTTATGTACTTATTTTTAAATGTTAAGTATGTGAGAGAGTAACAACTTATATATTTATTTTTAAATGTTAAGTATATGAGAGAGTAACAACTTATGTACTTATTTTTAAATGTTAAGTATATGAGAGAGTAACAACTTATGTACTTATTTTTAAATGTTAAGTATATGAGAGAGTAACAACTTATGTACTTATTTTTTTTCCCAGATGTGCCTATGCACGCTTTTGTTTGTTTTCTAATTCCACCGGTATTTAAACGACGAACAGCTATGTTTCATTTAAGAAAGAGAGAAAAGCCTAAGTATATAAAAATGAAATGCGCTTACAGCAAAACTGTGGAAGATTCTTCGCTAAAACTACATATGCATATTGTGAGTTTTATAAGTGGCTTTACAATGTTGTTTTGTCAGCAATCTCCAAATTAATATAATGTTAAGTTTTGTAAATAAAGCAAAAATTTTTTTTTTTTGACAAGACAGTGAAGAAAACCCAAAATTCAGTGGAAGAGACCATTATGAAAATCTTAATACTATACTTTCCTAGTGGAAGGTTTGTTTCTTCCAAATTTACTTGCACGCATATATTAAAATCATCTCTAAATAGAGAAATGATAAGTCCAAGGGTTTTCTCAAAACTTAAGATGGCAATTGTATAATAGATAATAACGTTATTAAAACGGACACAGGGATGAAAAAAAATAATATCATAGACCATAATCTCTGATGCTTTCAAAATCAGTTGCTATGATCATTCTTACGATCTCAAATCTATTGCCATGACTACGAACTGATATTCGTTAAAAAGCACTGGAAATACTAATTCGGTATTTCACTTTACAAAATATTCATTTGAACAGAGTATTGTAAAGCTCTTAACCAGTTGTTCATGCTTCAACATAAAATACAGGTTGGTAGAATTCCCAGGGTTTAGGCGAAAACTTATCTTGATAAAGATTGCACTTAAGAATAAGGCGTTACAAAACTCAAATATCTTCAACAAGAATTATATAGTAGCGTTTAAAAGTGGGTAAACATAGTGTTGGGGCTTACTCAAGAAATAAATATGTACAAGTAAAATAATAAATATTGTAGAGATAATTAACAAAATAATATAATAACTGAAGCTTTGTGAAAGGATTAATGTGTAACAAAATTAAAAATAGTCCTTATTTGTAATATATAATACGGCTAAAATTACAGTTCCCGCGGTAACCAAAGACTAATAAGTTATATTTCAACTTCTTTAATATGTTGCTTAAATATCCCATTTTATCTTTTAGATCCACATCAATATCTTATATATATTGCGAACAGTGGTGTGTGTTCCAGCGTTTTTCTGTCTCTTGTTCGAAAAGTTGCGCACGCCGACAAAGCTCAACGTTTACTTTTGAAATGACGGGAGAACAGGCATGAATAATGTTGATGCCAAATTGTATTTCGTAAGCAGGGTAGTCTACACTAAATTTTTAGGAAATAATCATACTATCATTCTATTTAAAAATGTGACGTAACTTAAAGAATAAAAATGTAGATTTACCGTATGTTATTGTTTAGCGGCTCTTAGCATGACTGAAATGCTCAACAATTACTTTTCACCGTGGGCTGTATGCGTAACTCAGAGCTTTGGCTCTGATTGAAACCAAGAGTGCAACACAATCAACCTTTTAAGAGTCCATGAAATAATTTAAATTGATAGATCAGCTTAAACTTTTCCTGTCACTGAGGATGGGTACTTTTGCTAGATCGACTTGAACTTATCTTGTCACTGGGTACGGGTACTGTTGCTAGAGTAACGTAAACTTTCCCTCCCTGGGGATGGGTACTTTTGTTAGATCAACTTAAAGTTTACCAGTCACTGGGGACGGGTACTTGTACTAGATTAACTTAAGCTTTCCCTCCCTGGGGACGTGTACTTTTGCTAGTATAGATATATTTTTAATGGTTTTGGTTGAATAGTTTTCTCTCCGCGCAAAGCTACCCAGTGGGCTATCAGCGTTTTCCCACCAAGGGATTTGAACCCCGGATTTTAGGGTTGTAACTCAGGAGACTTACCGCTGACCCACTGGTGTATATATTTTAGCTTAACTAACTTTGATAAAAAGAAAGTGATGTTGTAAATTTCCTTTATCAAATATGCAAAGAAAATAAAATGCTTAGATTTATAAAAATCACGATAGAACAGATTTAATGAGAAGCAAACTGTATTTTTGTTTCACTTTGAAAAGGAGAACTTGATTTTGACTTTTATCAATTAGTTTTTAATATATCCATGTTTAGATAGTGATAACGAGTTTGTCCTGCCTTTTAGCAGTTAGTTTTTAATATATCCATGTTTAGAAAGTCATTATAGATCTAGTAAATTCTTTATCTTTCTTGTTTATCAAACGTATAGAAATTATACAATCTGCTTTAAACTGTTTTCTATTTTTGATAAAACATTTGTTGGTGTACTATTGTGAATTACCATGAGTTGCAATTACTGTGACATTTTTCAGTACAAACTTTCACCAATTATTAAACCGAAAATACTAAACCTCGTGGATTGTTAGCAGTGCTGATATTCGAAAATTAAAAGTTTGTATAGTTGTTTCTCACAATTTTAAGAATGTCATATATTTATCTACCACGTTTCTTAGTCGAAACAATTCTATCGTCGGGCTGTTTTCAAGGTTTGTGTTAGCTCAAATGGTATCGAATCTCAAATTATTTCTTTCCTATATTACTTTGAATTACAGACAAAAATTTGTTATAGGACACTGTATAGTTTTATTTCAAACTTCTAAGTTAATTGTTGAAATGATGTTCAACTACTATTTTCAAGATAACTCTTTCATAATATGTAATTCAGCTTAAAACCACTCAAAGCCTAATTTTTGTATGATCATTATGCCTCATATTTTCCGCTAGAAAATCTAATTTATTTCCTATATTAACGTCATTATATATTTTGAAAACTAACTCACATTAGTATATGTTAACATTTTTTCAGTCATAATCCAGTCGAAACTGTTTTCATTGGGCATTTTATTGCCTTATTAATCAAACTTATATTCACCACACACCCATCCTTGCATTCAGATTTATTACCAAAACTTTTTTCCTAGTTTCCGAATTCCATTTTAATATTAATTTTCAAGGAAATTATTATATGACAAGATAGGAACCGTAGTAAAGAGCAAATCTAATTAAAAAATTTTAAGAACCGTCAATCTTTAACACACAAAAAATTGAGCTGTTCATAACAAAAATATCGTTCCAACATTAAGACTGAAACTGATCTTTAAAAGTCACTTTTAAAATATAAAATACTAAATGCAAGACTTCTGAAATTTCAATATTTATAGCACAGACAATATTAAAGACATTGATTTTACTTAGCCATTTGAGAGAAAGTGCATCATCTTGATAATAATATGCGTGTGGTTTAAATTTTTGATCCTAAAATATCAAATTTCATCTTAATTATGTAACTGAACATAAAATACCTTAACATTTCACATGCATAATCAATAAAATATTGCCCTAGTCAATCATTTATTATTAGTTGTTAGAAAATGTGGTCATTTTGAATAATTAGAAATTACATGTCTCTTTGATGTTAATGACACAATTCTTGAATCACATTTTCAAAGGTAAACAATAAAACGAGGTTTTCGTAAAATTCAATCTTTCAAAATCTTTATCCGAATCACTAACAGCGACAGGGCTTTGGTATTAATGAAACTTTAAATTATTCATAAGTCGTCCAATTATCCTGTTCTATAAATTTCTACTTTTGATAAAACTGGTTTTATTGTTTATTTATTAACTTATAGAAGGCATATTTATATCAAATTGGAAAAATAAATAGTAAAAGACGTATAATCCGCCCACTCAATACAAAGAACAGCTTCCAATTTTTCTATTTTTTTAACTTTAATATTTTTTTCTTTGGGTGGGGGGATGTAAAACATGAATTGTCACGTGGTCCCTGAATTATTGAATTAAACCCAACTATTACTATACAACTTGCTAGTTAAATTCACTATTCGGGTTTCCTTCAGCTCTCGGTATTGTGGGTTATAAAATGAAAACATAGCAGTTCATATTAAGTAACAAAAGCCACATTACGACCAGAAAGAAATGTAGTTTCAGGCAAGTCTGCTCTAGTCAGCGATAATGGAGACTGTAGCCCAATAAAGTTTTATATAGACATAAGTGTGAAACGGTTTGTTGTGCTTTCAAATGCACAAACATCTTCAGGATTTTTGCACCCCCAATTAAATGTAGCATTCAGGGTTGTTGTTTTTTCAAAACTTATTGTTATGAGTTACATGTTGAATTCTACATTGCGACCAACTTCTAACTGATGCACTGTTTAACTAAAATGTGCATCCGACCTGGTCCCCTGTGGATCAGAGGTAATTTCACGAAGTTACAACGTTAAAATGCTTGGTTAGATACCCCTCGGTGACAAATGAAAGTTTCAGACCAGATATTGTTCAGTACGAAGAATCTTGCATATTATTAACATTCTGAACAATTTCGACTTTTATATTTTCAAAGGGGACTTTAGAAATCTAAATTTCGGATTATTCACGGAGGTAAACTGACGCTGATAATAGCTTCAACATAGAAACCGAAACACCTTATTTCTTTTTACTCAATATCGCTATTTCATTTCTTTAAGTTATATTTAAAACAAGATAAAGCTACTCATATTTTTGTATTTAGTTGCTCAAGATATTATGTAACGGTTATCCCACGCAACGCTGGGTTTTCAGCTAGAAAGCTCTCTCCACCTACGTTACTCAATTGTTTCACAAAATGACTCTTAAACTGATGTTTATTACAATGTTTACGAGATGTGTAAATTGAAAATTGATGTACTTTTGTCTTTCTCAGTAAAATCAAAATATACTTAGTATTATCTTTCACATTATAATGGACTATTGATAATTATAACAAAACTATTCTCTAATTTCCTAATTTTGATTTATATCATCAAGCTTAAACTACTGTAACTTCAACATATATAATAACACATTTCTTCAACACGGTATTCTTGGATTAAAGCCCGAAAACACCGCTACCAGCAAGGGTTTCCAACTGATGACCTAAGTGAGATTGGTTATAGAAGCTTTTTGTTGTTTATCTGTTACTCACAACTAAGAATATGATAATTGTAATTATTACGGTGGAATTTTAGCAGCTCTTCCGGTAGAAATTATTACAGAATGATATAATTAAAACGTTTTTAAACTTGTGAAAAATCATCTATAATTACAATCTTAGTGCAATAAGGAAGAACCATAATGATAAAAACTATTGAAAAATCTATTGAAAAGTATAAATTTAAAACAGTACGATGATTTTTTAGAAACGAATTGTTTACGCAACACGAAGGGGTATTCTAATGTATGTTAAGTTCAACTTAATGATCTTGTATTCACTACTATGGATCAAGGTTTATATCATAGTATATTTCTCCTCTAGATTACAAAGCTCTTTCCATGCTGAAACCTTGTTTTTTAGAGTAATCTATAACAATAAACGAGCCATAGCTCCAAGATGAAAGAACCTAGAGACCTGAAACTTTTTCCGCATACTAAGGATATTAATCTGTGTATTATTTTTTGATTTGGCTTTAAAAAGTGTTGGCCAATTTTTTGCCCTATAACTTTGCCCTATGACCCTTAAGCCCCATAATTCTGCTTCCTGAACGTCCACAGAAAAGTATCATATTTGTTTTCTAATTCTCACTGAAATGTGGAGGTTTTCTGCCAAAAACTCTTTTTGAACACAAATATCGGAAGAAAAATACAAATCTGAGAATTATATGAGAACAATATGAGAAGCTAAATTAAAACTATTTGCCTTTAGAAAGAGTTGAATTAAGTTTGGGAACTGGCAAAAGACAAATCAATTAATGGATTGGTTCATTGAGGTAGCTATAGAAGTAATTAATATAATGGAGACGCTTGACTGGTACATTGAGGCCTCTGTGAATCATGAGGGGATCTTAGAATCCCACATTGAAGAGTGGGTATTTTAAGCTAGTAAAAAATTACAGTGTGTGTGTGTGTGTTTTATTACTGCAAAGCTATATCGGGCTATCTGTTTTGTCCACCGAGGGGAATCGAACCCCTGATTTTAGGAAAGAAAAGAAAAAGAGTTGAACTGAATTAAGTCTTCGTCCACTTTTTTTCATTTACTTATTTTCTGTTGGTAAAAGAGTAGCCCAAGAGTTGGCGGTGGGTGGTGATGACTAGCTGCCTTCCCTCTAGTCTTATATCGCTAAATTAGGGACTGCTAACACAGATAGCCCTCGTGTAGCTTTGCGCGAAATCCCTAACAAACAAACAAAACTTTGGCCAGTCCGGAACGATAGCCCCTAGGCCATGCCCATCTTCTTCAAATGTTACGCAAGTCATATCATTATCATAATATCATCATATCATAACGTTATTTTGTATTTATGAGCCCAAAGCGTTTTTAGACAACTATACAGATACCTTATCTGCTCTGTAAAAGTGTATGAATAAGTATAGGAAGATTACTGACATAATTAATTGTTTTACAGATATTATTGCAAAATTTTTCATTTCCTTCTGAAATCGCATTTTGATATTATTATACTGGAAATAAATTAGATTAAAGTTTGCACATTTCTCTTATTTCTTCTAATAGTTTGGCGTTTTACTCCGTTTAGAATATTATCTGTGTTTTATATAATATAGTTACGTAAATTATGTAACTTTTAAAAACCTAGGTACTTTAATCTCGTCCAGGTACACCTTAAAAAAGCCAATGTAGGCATGCAAACTTGAAAATAAATTTAACAAAATCCGCAGTTTAATTAGATATATTTTCATAGATATATAAACTTTACAGACCAAAAGTATGTGGAAGTAGAACACATACAGTGGTAGAAATGCCTGTGGTAGTCTGTCATATTTAACTTCCATTTTCAAGTCTTGCATGTAAAGTTTGTTTCGAATTTCGCGCAAAGCTAAAGGAGGGCTATCTGTGTTAGCAGTCCCTAATTTAGCAGTAGAAGACTAGAGGGAAGGCAGATAATCATCACCACCCACCGCCAACTCTTGGGCTACTCTTTTACCAACGAATAGTGGGATTGACCGTCACATTATAACACACCCACGGCTGAAAGGGCGAGCGTGTTTGGTGGGACGAGGATTCGAACCTGTGACGCTCATTGCGAGTCGAGCGCACTAACCAACTGGCCATGCCGAGCCATTCATGTAAAGGAGAAAAAAACAGATGTGTACGCTAAAGCCCCCCACCCCCACCCGCTCACACACACAATGTCGCCAGTCTAAAACCATCACTGTCTTCAGCCATTAAAATAAAACATGTTACTACAACCAGACCACTCGGGGTGATATGCAACTCTTATCTCCTACCTCTATAACGGTCATATAAAAAGCATAGACTTTTCCTCTTTTATTTCATAACGTAGTTACAAAAAGAAAACACTTCTAACAAATCACTCACTTGATCTAAATGAAGTTAAACACACATGTATTCTGTCTAATACATTTGATAATGCGTATTGGTAATGAACTCATTCAATTGAACTGAATGAGGTGTTCTGTCAAATACACTTGCTAGTTAGCAAAATAATTTTGACACATGGTTCGTGCTAAAATGGGGATGATATAAATGAAATAACACATATTTAAATTGTTTTAAAGGAAGGCGACATTGGGCAATCTGCTGTGTTCACCGCGGGAAATCGAACCCCGAATTTTAGCGCTGTAAGTCCGTAAGCTTACCCTTGTCCCACCGGGGAACTATATATTTAAAATAATATATATGTGTGTGTGTGTGTCTGTTTGTGTGTAAGTATTAATATTCTACAGTAAAAGTTTTTATCTTGGATACCAGTTTATAGTATTTAATAGTAAATACGTTATGTAGTTGAAAACCATTATATTTAAATTCTAAAAATAAAAGGTTATCTACATTAGGAAGTTCGTTTGTTTGTTGAATTTCAGACAAACCTTCTCGACGTTTATCTGCATTAGCCGTCCCTGAATTTGAAATGACTTAGTTCAAAAAGAAAGATCTAAATAACTGATAATTTTTTGCATAAAGCTGAATGAATTTTTAGGTCTCGTAAGTAAAAGGTCAGCAGCACCAGAAAAATAAATCAGGGCTGTTGGAAATTATTTGTATTATAAAAACTGTCAACAATTGATACGGTAAAAGTATAGCATTTAATTTTATAAATACTTATATTTCAACCTCCTCAGAGGTCCAGCGGTAACTAGGAGGGCTTATGACGTTGAAAATCAGGTTTTCATATCCGTGGTTGGCACAGTACAAGTAATCTAACGTGTGGTTTTGTGCTTAAATATATATATATACATTCTTTTATTAAATATCGGTCTCTTCAATTACACAAGGCCTGTTTTGGCGTGAAACACGTCTCAAGATTATTACACAAAGCCTGTTTTGGCGTGAACCTCATCTGAAGATCATTTAGTTGAGAGTGCACTTTAACAGTATGATTCGGGTAGGCCTGACGTGGCCTGGTGGTTAGAGCACTCGACCCAAAAGGAATTATACTCCGCACCTTGGCGCTGTGTGTGTGCGTTATATGAGTGACTGCCACATCCGACTATTTAATTAGAGTAGTCCAATAGTTGCCCGTCGTATTAGCGAGCTATCTTATTCTATCAATTCAAAATTAAGGACGGCTAAAGCTGATAGCCCCCGAGTGACTTTGCGCGAAAATAAACAGACAATAACAATTATTTGCTGTTTCAGCCATTTAGTGTAACGTATTTGTTGATTAAACTAGTCAATTCATGTGTAGCTCCAGTGCGAGATAGATGAATTTTTGCATGACTTAATATGGTATACGCTTGGTTAAAGATTATTGTATTTTCAAAATCTCAAATCACACTTATTTGACCATACATGACCTTGGAAATAACATTAAAGGTCAAAGTGAGAATGCCATATCTTAATTTATCTCCCATATACGGTAGATTAAATATGCTTTTAGCACAAAATGCCATCAGAATATTTTCTAGCACACTTTACTCAGCAGCATAGCTAGTCCACTACAAGACATCTTAGGTTTTATTATGCTGGTCGTATAGGTATGCGATCACTAAGGAGGACTGAAATGCCAACTTTAGGAAATAAACTTTACTTATTAATCCCAATGGTTCAGTGTAGTAATATGTTTATTTTTTTATAATCCGGTTTTATTTGAAACCTTCTCTCAACTGGCTGGAAACAGCAAAAAAATTAGCTGTATATATTTGGGATAATATGTACTAGAATACCGGCATATACTCTTAATTTTCTATGTATATATTTATTTCACGTGTATAGCTTGCATAAAGTAATTATATGTGATAGACGATGTATCCCTATGGCTGTGCGGGTTCATACCATTCTAACTGGTGTACATTATGTTCTCTTTACATTATAGCTTATACTCTGCATTTATCTGTCTGTCTTTTCTTAAAATGTTATCCAAGTTTTTTACTTCCTTTATTCTTAAAATCTTATGAAATATCTCTTAGGTACTATTTCTTATTATATATCAGAAAGTAAATACTTATGGTGCCTCAAAGAAACATTACTTAATATGAGCCAACGTGCATTTTGAAATCAAACAGGCCCATTTGTGAGTGAAAGAAATTTTGAAAATAAATCTGTAAAACTATATATATACAGCTTAAAAATTCTACTTTGAGGTTTTATAAACACAGCTCTAGAAACCACGAGGGAGTCAGATAAGGTATAACGAAATTCTTTGGTATCCTAAGAGATTCGATATCCTGATTTAGAGTAAAAGGTGCCTAACAACCTGATAAGTGAGAAATCGGTTCGATGGAAAATCCAGTTTCACAAATCTGCCCATAACATGAGATACTTCACTACATCTACATGTTTCAAAGCTTTTTATCGAAAGAAGTTTAAGATTAGAAAAGTTGACTTTGAAGTGTATGTATATATATATATCGTGCATCTCTATTAAAGAGCTGAGAACTCTGGAAGTAGGAGTACTTTACAGGGTAAACCTGAGATACATTTAAGCATGAATATTGAAAAATGCGCATACAGTTTTTCATCAGCATTTTTCTCATATTTCTTTAGAATATGTATTCTTGTAACATGCAATATTAAGAATAGATATTACTCTATTGAAACTTTTAAATATCATCTATTTACTTGAAAATCCTCTCTATTTGGTAGCATGTCTTGACATATCTAAAGTTTGACTGATTAATCATTTACTCCTTCATGGTTATCAATGAGTTTTAGTGAACAGTTGTTCAAATACAGCTTATTTTGCTGTTTTTTTTAATCAAAGGATGATGTTAAAAACGGTAGTTATTTAATAATGTTTTATGCAATACACTGTGGTGTGTAAGCTTAGCATTTTTTGCACACAACGCCTTCACGCGGTGAAGCAGTGAATATTAATTTAGAAGCCTTTTTGTATATACAGTTTGCTGAAATACGGAACATGTACCCGAGATTTAGCGTTGTAACCCCGTGAACTTACTGTTCACCCCATGTTGTACCTTACTTATGGTACTCGTGTTGATAAACTGAGAAAGTTTACTGTGATTCGTATGTTGCAGCATTTCGGCTTGTTGTGCCTTTGGTGGTTACGAAGAATTTCATTGTGATTTGTAATTTATGCTGAAAAACTTCTGTTTGAAGTGTCGTTACTGACATACTCAGAAAGCCAGTTTGATATAGAAAATATGTCGTGTTATTGTTATAACGTGTGGCCATGTTTAAAGTTTTTATTAGAAACAGTTAAGGGATATGACTATTCGCTCCTTCATAAAATGTTTCAGTCAGAGTATTGGAATAATCAGATATTTCTTTTAAAATAATTTCAAATAGATTTCGAGATAAAGTTCGTTTGATTTAATCGTCTTGTTGCTAGGAGTTCTTCTCGGACGAAACAAGATATTTACATGTAAACCCCAGTTCTACGGAACACGAGGTTTACATGTAAACCTCACTTCTTGCAGAACCCATGAAGTTGTAGAAATCGCACTTCAACTACCAAATAAAATGGATAGGGTGTAGCTTAGTGGTTAGCGTGCTGGGCAGTGAATCCGAAGGATTGTGGTTCTTAGTTCATCGCTGGAAGACTGCGCTCCACACTTTGGCGCTGTAGGTGCGTTATAAGAGAAACGGTCAAATTTATGATTAATGTAACCCAAACATTGGCGGTGAATGCTGTTGATTAGCTGCCTTCTGTCTGGTTTATCAGAGATACGGAAAGCATGCATAATCATTGTCAGGATTTGTGTGGATTTCCGAAACAAATAAAGAAACTAAATAAAACCTACTTAAGTTGTGCCCGCGAGAAGCTAAAGTTCCACAAAATATCACTTTATGTTTAAAATCTAAAACAGCCAGGATGTGAACAATGTATACAAACTTCTGAAGGTTTGAATTGCTAATTTCAATTTCAGTAAATAAAGGGAAGTAACAGTGATAAATCAAACCAAGATGTATGCGCATGCATTACTGTTTAAGTACATCAAATAAATAAACCTAAAATTAACATAAATGCCATTAATATTAGACTTTGAAGTTTACTAACCCCATCTTTTTGCTTGAAAAAACAAAAACAAACAGAAAAGATGTATTCACCATAAAGACATTTAAATTCAACAGCTATGTATGAAAAGATAAATACGAATTCTCAATATACGGATTGATTTCTCTTTCACACACAATGATTTATAATTTTATCTTTTCCTTTAATTTTTTATTGCGCAACTATGACTTCTTTTTTTAATCCCTTTGCTTTAAGTTTTGTTTGGTTTGTTTTGAAATTCGCGCAAAGCTACACAAGGACTATCTGCGCTAGCTGTCCCTAATTTAGCAGTGTAAGACTAGAGGGAAGGCAGCTAGTCATCACCACCCACCACCAACTCTTGGGCTACTTTTTAACCATCGAATAGTGTGATTGACCGTCACGTTATAACGCCCCCACGGCTGAAAGGGCGAGAATGTTTGGTGGGACGGGGATTCGAACCCGCGACCTTCAGATTGAAAGTCAAGCGCCCTAACCACCTGGCCATGCCGGGCCTCTTTGCTTTAGAAATGCAATAAAAGTAAAAAAAACAAAAAACAATACATTACATTAGAATTATGTACTATAATAAATATTTGTGGTTCTGCTGCTTTGAAACATTCTGTTTGTGTTATAATAAAATATTAGAATGTTGCTCAACCTCTTGAAATACGTAGAAAGTACTTCCAACTTAGCGTTTGTAAGATTATTTCAAAGAGCGTAGCGAATTACAGTTTCTATAACTTTAGGTCTAGTTATAAATAATATGTTTATAATTGTGTAAAAAATGGTTCAGACTGCGCAGATGATTTATTTAAGTTATCAGCTGGACTTGACACAGTGATTAGCGCGAATCCGTGTGTTTATATTTCGCGTCCCATTTCTATAAGAACGCGCTCTGTACTTAAGGAACATGGGTGAGCTATAAGAGAAACAGTCAATTATCACTATTCAGTCAGATAAAATCAATCCAAGAGTTAGGTTCACTAGCTGCCCCTCCTCCTCCTTCTGGCCTATCAATTTAAGATTCAGGAAGACCATGCGTAGAATGCCCTTTGTATGGCTTTGCGCAAAAATTCAAAATACAACACCAATCATTTGCTTAACAACAGCCAAGTCTTCCTTTATGTCATTTTGATATGATCATTAGATATACACACTTACAGAGAAACAAAGGTTAAACCTCGTGTACAAAATATGTTTTGTAATTTGACTCTTGACTAAAGAGCATGCTACAAACACATACAGCACGCCCTAACTTGAGTTTAGAATCATATAGGCGCAGAGTAATTTCAAGGATGGTTGAAATAATCTAATCCATTTGTATCGACTTATGAATTTAAGGAATGTCACGTTGATGTATCGTTCATTACCAGCTCTTTCTCTCTTCTGGTTTAGTACCAAAATCAGTGTCAGCTAGTAATTTTTAACCTAAAAGATTACCCAAGGATTGCTAAATATAAATTCCTTTGCTTTCTTATTTGATAAGACTTTGCAACTTAACGCACAGTTTAGTATGCTGTAGGTACAACATGGTATAGCTGGGCGGCTTTCTTCTAGCTATAAATCATCCAGTCATTTTTATTGATTACATTCGAGAGTAAGCTTTGATATTGAATTCACCCCCTTTTTTCAGACTTTAATTCTACAAGAAAAACTTGCTTAGTTGACTAATGTAAGCTATAAAGTAATCCGAATATATTTCTAGCCTTTTTTTAAATTTTATTACAGTGTAGTAAAATTTTTTCCGTGAAAACTTTTAAATTAGAGCTGAAGCAGATTGAGTCGATAGTACAAAAAGAATGAGCTCTTTGGAATTCGCGATTTTTGAAAATAAAAAAACAACATGTTTTTTTTTTATATATATTTACCTCAATAACAATTTTGATGTTACAAAAACATTTAGCAAACAAAGTTGTCTATACAACCTGTATAGACACAGTCTATATACACAGTCAATAAAGTGATGTCAAAAACGGTCTGACGTTGTCACTCAGGAAATAGTTTGAGAAAGTGTTTTTTTTTCGTTTGTTCGAAAATAGGAATTGAGATTTGCTAGAGTAAATATGTTTTTTTATATGCTGGGAAACATATTTCAACATGTGATCTAAAAATTTAAAATGGTGACAAGACTGTATGTTTTTTGCTTTTGGAACGTTTTCTAACGTCACTCATCGGAAAACAAAAATCAAGTGGCTGTCTCTGCCGGAATCACGGTCATAATCAACTTCCTTAGATCTGAAAGAAAGAACTAAAATAATGTAACTGTATTTCAGTATGGTGTAAAATGATAAAGTATACCGTGTTTCATTAAACCACTCAGTGTTTTGCTACTTAATCTTTAATGTATGACATTTAACGATAATTTCGAACGTTTTTATTTGTTAACACATTTATGAAGTAAATGGAGCTGAATTAGTTGTTGAAATGATACTGATTCAAGAGTATTTTACTCGTCTGAATCACTTGAACGATAGTCCTAAAGCAATCTACCACAAAACTGCATATTTATATGATATACCACACTTAACCCGTTTGTGTGCACGTACTTTTAAACATTTCCCCGCTATGCATTTGTAAAACATTGATTTTTTCGCACATTCTAGTTTCGATAATTTTGTCATAAATACAACGATAACCTTCCCACTGATTATATGACGTCCAAATTCTGTTGGATTCGGTGCTTCCACTTGGGAAAGGTGAGATCGTTCCAAATTTCGTTCTAAAGCGTCTTCTGCAAGGGAAGAAATTTAAGGCAAATGGCCACGAAGATAATCCCAAGATTCTGTGAAACTGTTTCTTCAATAAAGAATGGATAAAAACAACTTACACTTCAGAATTATCGGCTCTCTTTGTTTTGTCTCTTCCCTTGAATTATCTAATAATCCAATTGTCCGAAATTTTGAAATGTTTTCCATTATTACTTTTAAGACACAGTTTTCTTCCTTATACGCACAAAGAGCTAATTGTGCTACAGTCTGTTAAAATGTACACATCAAAGAAATATTTTAAAACCCCTATAGAACTGAATTCACACTTTTATGATAATCTTTTTGTTACGTCATGAACTACTATACATTCATCCAATTTCTGGATCCAAATTTTTTTCAGAACATGTATTCTTGGGAACTAGTAGATATAAAGCCTAATCATATCCGAATATGTGGCTTTAATAACGATCAATCCTTAAATATCCCAACGTTTTAACAGAAAATATTGCATGGGCAATTGATACGAGTATCTGCTTTCTCAGCTTTTAACAACTGAGTTTTTCAAGTTTCTTGTATCCTTCATTTTTCTTCAAATACTTTTCGCTCTGATATTTGAACTGTGCATCCATGATTCACTAACATATTTTAGAGAATTTGTCTTATTATTTGAATTGCTTATGAGGTGTTTCCTTTCCAGTATTGCCAGATTATCATGTGGTTGATACTTTTTTGTGTACCTACCAGACACGTCAGATTATCTTTGTCCCGTTTTTCAATCTTTAAACTTTGCTCGTAACTATCTCCCACAAAATTTACATCACAATGTTTTGGTCTTGATGAACGTAGAATGTTTCTGTATAAATTACGTAGTTCTTGGAAAGTACTGTAAACAGCATTCTAATATTTTTGAATAATTTTATCACGTCCAACCATTGCTGTATCACAACTGAACTCAGGCAGAAAGCTTTCGTCTACTTATACTTGTCCAAGAGTCATGATCAATCCTTCTATATAATCAGACTTGTTTCCTTCCCCATTCTGTAACGTTACTTTGTTTGGTTCATGGTTATTTTGCCGATTTATGACCCAGTGTTTCAATCTTATTCTTTTCATATAACTCTTTTATAAAATATAAGCTTACTATGACTTTTGATTTATCTTCATTCACTTGTCCTTTTTTTTTTGTCCGTCGACTTTTTTCTCTACTTCTCTGTACCAAAGCCAATAAATATTTCACCCTATAATTTTTGTAATCGACTTCTTTTACCATTTCTTCTGCACTTGATGTACCTGTTGATTATGCCTTAATACCAGTTTTAATGTCTTTCTTGTTGTCACATTCAAATGGCTTGATCATGTTTTCCTAGATTTTTTTTTTGATACAATCGATTGCATTATTGGCTCTGGCTTATAAATTTCTGAATAATTATAATGTTTCTTGATTTCTGTCATGTGTCTCATTCTCTTTATTTCTACAGAAATTGCTGTCATCTTTGGATCAACCTTAATATATATTTTTTCATGTTCTTCGTCTTTTGTTTTATGTCGTGAAAATATCTGAAAATCATTTGAATTGGTAAAAGCTCATGCAAGGATTTGAATTAACAAATCTGTTTGTACAACAAGCCTTTTGACTGTTCACAAGAATGTTCCTAAAAGATAATCCAGCTTTGTCATACTGTCATAAAAATATATAATTTAGTTCCGAGAGTATCTCGGTCACAGACCTAATATGGGAAACATACAAAACAAATATGCTAAGCATATTCCTTAAGTAATATGTTGATTGAAATGTTTCACAATATGCTGTAGTACTCATATCTATATCAATAGTTTTAAATATTACCACGTGAAATTACGCGTCAAATATTATCGCAGTTAATTTATAGTACTTTAAATAGCGAAGTATTTAAACTTCTTGATAACTTGGTTGACTCAATAAGTTTATACACCAGGCAAAATTAATCGTTGGTTATTGGTATAAAACACATAAAAGATAGAAAAACCTTTTAAAACTGTAAGATAATAAAGACCCCTTACCTGAAGGTTAATATAGTGCCCAGGGTAGCGTGCTAACGTTGACAGCCTACTCTGTAACTTATTACTTTGAAAGGTTACGATATATAAAGAATGTCGTTATAGCTTTGTGCGTCGAGAGAAACTACAACATTTTGTAGACTATTATTGTTAAGATTAAACTTAGGAAACATTTATAACCGTTGCAGAAGGCTTTCAAATGAACAGTCAGAAGTAAAAGTTGTGGGTTGGCTTGCTTTTAATTACGCTGAAAACGACTCTACAGCTACCTTCGCTAGCCGTCCATAAACCATCAGTGATAGACTAGAGAGAAAGCAGATAGTCAATACCTCCCACCGCCAGCTCTTGAGCCACTCTTTTATCAACAAATAATGGGATTAACCGTCACATTATAACGCCCCCATGGCTGAAAGGGCGAGCGTGTTTGGTGACGGGGATTTGAACTCGCGACCCTCAGATTGCGAGTCGAGCTCCCTAACCACCAGGCCATTAGATGGTCCTTTAAAAGATGTGATACACTGTTAGAAAGAATAGACTTTATACAAAATAAACTTTAGAATTCATAATGTAGGATATATCATGAAAAACAACAACAAAAAACTCACTAGCCATACAACGGTTATCTTAAATGGAAACATGAAAACTTGTCTCAGAAATAAATATCGTGGACAAAATAAATAAGGAACCATCACCAAAGTTACCATATTTCTTGGAAACATCTAAACTGTAGTTCGTTTGTTGGTTAGTTTGTTTGTTTTAAATTTCGCGCAAAGCTACACGAGGGCTATCTGCGCTAGCCGTCCCTAATTTAGCAGTGTAAGACTAGAGGGGAGGCAGCTAGTCATCACCACCCACCGCCCACTATTACCAACGAATAGTGGGATTGACCGTCACATTATAACGCCCCCATGGCTGAAAAAGTAAGTATGTTTGGTGTGACGGGGATTCAAACCCGGGACTACCAGATTACGAGTCGAGCGCCCTAACCACCTGGCCATGCCGGGCCGTATTATAATTCGTAAATTATTATAAATTTTTTGTTTATTTCTTATTAAGCACAAAGATATACAATATATTATCAGTGCTGGCCCATCGCAGGTATCGAAACGTGATTGTAAGCATTATAAGTATTTGTACTTACGGCTGAGCCACCGGTGGACTTGTTAAAGAAAAGGAAATATATTGTTTTCTCAAGGTAGAATCGTAACACCACAACTTTTGAAATCCTTCCCCAAAGTTGGGACCAGATGTGCTCTATGGAAGTGTTGGTAAGTTCATACTTGTAACAGTTCCCAGGCAGTAACTATATGTGAATTATTGTTAGTTTTTAATACCATTATTAATCAAGTGTAAAATTCTTTATTTGATTCAATTACCATTCGTCGGTCGCTCCATAAGTTACTGTAAAGAAAGAGACGGACTTTTGGACAAATCTGCTGTACTTACACAACTCCTCCTAATGCTGTAATGCCATTATTTTTGTCTTTCTGTACATATCAAGGCACATTTACATCACACTGGAAGCAGTAACTTCATACGTGTTTTAGATTAATGGAAATTATCCTTTTTCTTGTTGTGGAAGCAATACTTAGTACGAACAAAGTGGTGATTTCACAACAAATTACGCGGGTACTTGTTGATTTGAATTAAGGATTGTAGCTGGTTTGACACTTGTATAATGTAGAGTAATGCTAAAATATGTTCCTACTTTTTAAAGCTTAATGCATCCTCACAGCCACTAGGGCCATAAATGCGATCAGAATTAAGATAAAAATGATATTAGTGTTCAGGAAGGGTGGAAAAGCTAAAATTCAAAGGGTGGCTTTGGGGGGGGGGCAAAGATTAAGTGTCAATGTTTATCTACGAAAGTTGGCTCATATCTCACATTAGCTTGGATTTTATATTTCATAAATTGTTAAATTATGTAACATGGGACATACGTTAATAGAAAAGCAGCCAAAAGAAGTGGTCTATGTAAAAATGTTAATATATTACGTTAGATTCAAATTTTGTGTTGCTGAAAACTATAATTAAAACTAAATGTATTGATATCTCATTGATGCATTGAACATGTACACAAAAACAAATTAGAATAAAGGGGTCACACATATAATGATGTGATATCAAAAACTGACAAGTTATATACAAAGGCAAACCCTGTAAAGATGTAATGTAAAAGTGGTAACATTAAACAAAACTTGTGGAAAACTTAGCCTCCTTTATATAAATATGTATATATGTCGCTGATTATTGTGGAAACTTAGCCTCCTTTATATACATATTTATATATGTCGCTGATTATTGTGGAAAACTTAGCCTGCCTTATATACATATTTATACATGTAGCTGATTATTGTGGAAACTTAGCCTGCTTTATATACATATTTATATATGTCGCTGATTATTGTGGAAAACTTAGTCTCCTTTATATACATATTTATATATGTCGCTGATTATTGTGGAAAACTTAGTCTCCTTTATATACATATTTATACATGTAGCTGATTATTGTGGAAAACT
>NW_013665672.1:1074860-1086044 GCF_000517525.1 Limulus polyphemus | reverse complement strand
GGCTCAGCGGTATGTCTGCGGACTTACAACGCTAGAAACCGGGTTTCGATACCCGTGGTGGGCAGAGCACAGATAGCCCTTGTGTAGCTTTGTGCATAAACAAATCTGGGGCTTGGGAAAGTTATTTAAGAATTGTACACAAGGTAGAAGTTTCAACCTTCCTTCAAATCTTAAGTTTGGCTGTGCCTCTCTTTTTGTTTCAGAGGTTTGTTTGAGTTACCAGTATTTATTTTTGTTATTCCAGTCTTTTAGGAGATTTCTATCCTTCTCTTATTACTTCAGAGAGTTGTATACGTTATAAACAACTCATTTGTTATTTCAGATACTTGTGTGAATTATTCATTTTTTCCCGGTCAATGTTCAGTGGATTTCTGTATTTTTTCACTTTCATTTTTCTTTGTAATTTCGGATGTTTAGCAATTCATTGTAATTTTGTTTATAATTGACTTCCGTACGCAAAAATACATCCCTTTATTCGATAGAAAACAATTCAGAAGTACATTGTAGAATATAAAAGTTAGGGCATTTTATGATTTTCTGACGGACACCGTGTTTTATCTTTGCATAATTATTCCAATCTGGTTTGTGGACTTTTACTCTGAGAAAAAAAAAGGGTACTTCAGGTAATCTATAATTTTTCACTATAATACGTCTGGAGCATGATTTCATTGCGATATATATTAATTTATGTTTTGAAAACATATCCAATAAACAAAACATAAACTGCCACAGACTCTATTTTGTAACATT
The DNA here is from genome assembly GCF_000517525.1 of Limulus polyphemus. Taxonomy (NCBI): domain Eukaryota; kingdom Metazoa; phylum Arthropoda; class Merostomata; order Xiphosura; family Limulidae; genus Limulus; species Limulus polyphemus. The sequence goes on along the minus strand of NW_013665672.1, from coordinate 1,085,294 downwards.
TAATAAGTGAGGCATTAGAAACTGTAATATAAAGAAATTCAATGCATTGGTTTAATTTATTAAGATACATTTAGGAATGGAATACGGTGCTAAATGTTATCTTTCTACTGGTATTTTATTAGAATTTAATTAATACGTTCCGTGTACAGGTTTTTGCGTTCCCCTTTTCTTCGGGGGTGGAGGGGGATATGCGCGTCATTCTGTTGATATGTTTTGCGCTAGAAGGAATTTATTTTTCTGAGTTTGTGTAACGAACGAAAAAGAAGGAAACATACAGGTTGCAAGAATCTGACGCTTGTCTTGCGATGTACGATCAACGTGAACTTGATGTAAACTTGTGATGTACGATCAACGTGAACTTGAAGTAAAGCTTTTTCGATTTTCTTTTTATATTTAAAAAACGGTTCAGTTTTTTCAAACATTTTTCAATAATAGTCAGTAATGGTCACTAGTTAAAGATAAAAAAAAAGTAATTTCAATTTTATATTCAACAAATTATGGGCCGAGGGTAACTGTCGCTGTTTTTCAATTACAACAGATATAACAACATATCAAATGTCTAAAACTTGTTGATCGCGCATCGCTAATGTAAATAATAAATAATATATATTTGGTAATGGAAGAATATATTTCTGTAATGATGGACTACAAGTGTGAATTAATAAGCTTCTTCCAGGTCCAGAGCAATAGTACATATATATTTGGTAATGGAAGAATATATTTCTGTAATGATGGACTACAAGTGTGAATTAATAAGCTTCTTCCAGGTCCAGAGCAATAGTACATATATATTTGGTAATGGAAGAATATATTTCTGTAATGATGGACTACAAGTGTGAATTAATAAGCTTCTTCCAGGTCCAGAGCAATAGTACATATATATTTGGTAATGGAAGAATATATTTCTGTAATGATGGACTACAAGTGTGAATTAATAAGCTTCTTCCAGGTCCAGGGTAATAGTACAAACTTTCGTCCTTTCATTTTTTATAACGTGAGAGGAGTCGAACGTTATCTGTTGTCATGGCAATGAACAGTGAGCTTTGAATGAGTAGAGAACATAGACGCCGCTTAGTTTGTTAACTGTTGAAATTAGGCCGGAATACAATACTGACGTGACGTAACCCGGGAAATATATGTTATCTCGAATCCTTCATAAATATAGATCGCCTTATATGAAATACTATGAACTTACAACTATTTATGGCTATATGTATGTATAAACGATAGTTCCCGTGTTATGGTATATCGTACATTATAAATATCGTCAAAACACTAAATCTATATAATAAATACAAGCGTATATTAGAATTGAAGTCTTATAATTTTGTACAAAATAACTTTATGTTTTCCTGTAAATAATGTAGACGTTTCGATTTAGAAATAAAGCATCTCTTACAGTACTCAAAGAACGCAGTGCAAAACGTATTTAAAAACATTCTTTAAAAATGTACGATCAATCATTTTACGGGCAAACCTGCTATGCTTTATAAACATATTTGTATATTCAAATGCTATCAGTAGCTTCATCAAATATAATTTTGACTCATTCTACTGCATCACGCAAAATCCAAATAGCTATTAAAAACGCATTTTCAAATTATTTGAAAAAGCAATTATTAAATTTTAGTACCAGAAGGTTTAAAAATCACAATATATATGTTTATCTTAGGATACTTGAAAATTTCAGTTATTATTCTTAACGTTAATGTTGAGTTTGAAAACACCACGGATTAAATAATTAAAAACGCCAATAATGCAGACTGAGTTAAGCGAGAATTAAACCAAGAATAATTTATGAAACAGATTAACTTTGTATTTTATCCCATAGATGGTTTTTATTAATCTAATCACCTATTCATAAGAAACTTTCACTCCTCTTTCCTGAGACGTAATTAGCACGTGACAAAAAACAAAACAAAAACATGTCTACATTTCTTACAGGTCTACTGAAAATTACTCCGTTCGGAGCTACTGTATAGAATTGAACCAAATTTAGCTGTCTTCACTATAATAAGTTGTTATTGGTGAATAATAACTTAACGAACATTTACCATATTCTTCACGTGCTTAGAGAACATTGGAGCAGTTTTAAAAAGAGGTGTTTTCAGATTCAACTGACTTGTAGTTAGTCACACAAGGCAAGCTGAGCGAAAATGTTTGTATTTCATGTTTTCTAAAACAGTTTTTAACACTTGAAAACAACAGAAGAGCCAAGTAAGTGCGTTGTACCAATTTTCATGATAGGATTTGTTAACTTAAAACGATATCTTAAGCTCTAAGATTATTCTAACAATTATTCTAGCATTGGTGTATTCATATACATGTGTTTATGAACAAATAACGGACTGTAATGACTTAGTATGTGTTTTTTTTTCTATATTAGTTTAAAAACCTACGTGCTTGTATTTGCAACACTAAGTTATGTAACAACGAAGTGAAGTGGAAATACTTTACTTACTTGTTCATGTCTGTTACATACTAACATATCACGCTACAGATGTTCAGTATATGTGTTGAACACAAAAACACTCATATACGTAAGTTCTAATCCATATCCTTAGTTGTATGCTTTTTGACACAAAAGAACAGTTATATTGAAAAAAGTTATCCGAAAAATAGATTATGCGCATCGGACAAACATACAGAATTTGCCTACCAAATGCAGGGCCTATTTTCAGTTATTTCTATAGCGTTTTATATGAATATGAAACTTTTATCACGGAAAAAAAAATTCTGTTTAGATCAATATACCTAATAAATTATCCTGCTATAACCAGGTAATGATATTTCTTACATAACACTAAGGTTATTGTAACCCTTAATTATGTCGATATTCGATATTTTTGTTTTCTTACAATCAAGTAAATCTTGATGTTACTTCGTCTTTTTTCTCAGACGTGATCTTGGAACCTGAATTCACGGAGCCGATCCCGAATGTGACAGTAGCTATAGGACATGATGCTGCTATTCCATGCGTTGTAGAAAACCTTGGATTTTACCGGGTAAGGTCATTAAATTACGAATGCCATTTGTCTACTAATAACGTATTCTTAAAATCGGGAAACCAGAATGTTCATGATATTGTATTTCAGGGTAAAAACCTCTTGTAAATACCTTTACTTCTGGACAAAATGTTACCTCCTTTCTTTGTGTATCCTTCTTTGACTCCCCTATTTTTCTTAACCCTTTCTATAAGAGTTATAACGAAATTTTGTTTTTGAACCTTACACCATAAGGTTTCTTACTCTGTGTTACACTTACATTTTACTTTTGTTTTTATCGTATACAGAAGTATTTCCCCACGCTCTGTATTAACATCATTTTTCATCTTGAACGTGGGATGTACGGGCATTATATAGTGTTTATCATGATACTGTATATCATTTGACTTTGGCTGAGGCTTCAACTTTCACTTTTTTGTAAAGTTATGCAGCCTAAAGATTATAATAACCTGTGTCAGGCCTTCTCTTGACTTAAAGTTGGACAGCTTGTCAAATGTAGCAGAGTGTTGGTTAAAACATTGAACATTATCGTGACATATGCTGTCAATTAAACTGATCAACTTTTATAACTTATTGAAAAGCAAGCAACATTTCACGTCATATTTGTAGTGTATAGAATGCTTAACAGCCGATGCTAAGATACTACATTTAATTGTGTTGACATTTTATTAGATTTTAGGCAGTTTAGGTATTGTTATCCTCTTCATTTCTAAAAACAGGTGTCAAGTTTGCTGCTTTTAATGTATAAACAGAAAAACAGACAGAAGAACAATACTGGTTGCTATAACAATGCAATAACGATCGTGTACTTTACAGTATATATATATAGAAATTCTAAAACAAAAACACTGCTTACTAATTCTTTGTTTATACGTCTCATGTTATAAGTTATGTCCACTTATAAGCGTTTTTAAAGGTTTTGATTCAACGTACGCCCAGACAGAAACTGTCAACAATTTTCTATATTTAGCGAAAGGTTGTTTTGTTAGTTTCCACCGAGTTATGGAAGAATCATTTACAATAACTTTATTTAGTTCGCCTCTCAATCATTCTACGTGTAGGAATGGAGGTTAAATAGGAGAAGTAATTCTTAAGTGCAGTGGAGTAAAGCGGAATTTTCTTCGAGATAACCCTATCACCTTTAAGATCATTGAATCTCTTTCCTACATTTTCTTGTTTGATAAAACGTTTCCTATTTTACTTCATATTTCTTCTCGTCTCACCCTCACCAAGTTTCTTTGTTCATTTAACCAATTCCTTTACAGACAGATCGCAGAAAGTGATCTATTTCCTTCCAGAAGGAGACACACTTTCTTGTGGTTATCATCTCGAAACGTTAGCGTTATTCAGTTATAAAGTTATAAAGGTTGTCAAACGCTGGCGTAAGAAGTAAAAACAACAATGATTAAAATATGAACATTCCATAACAGAATTTTTAAGATACTGACATGTCATCCAGGAAAATGGATTTTCTTTTCTATGGAACTTCCAGGATGGTTTTATATACAAGGTCATATGAAGGTTAAAGGCCTGATTAAAAATCACAACATAGTTTTTAAAGATTTGAAACGCATATTTAAGTCGAGTGCCAACCTTGTAGTATTTCCAGAGCGTTTCAAATGAAAATCATTTAAAAAGTTATGTGAAAAAAAAGAGAAATCCAGTGATTCAAACTATTTTCCATATTTTTCACTTTTTATTTTGCTTTTATATTGAAAAATATTTGCTCTTGTTGTTGTTGCGAAAACTGCTAACAGTAAGGAATAACAATTAAACTATTCTACGTTATTTTTTATCAGTAATTTAATAACTTCTTTTCTGATTTGAAGTACACGAGTGCTTATTGCATACACATTAAAATAAAACAATTTCAAAATTGCTTTGAATTTTTAATCCAACTATTACTTGCCTTGCTGTATAGAGACAGTTAGTAATTAGTTTCCTTGAAATTGTGAGTATTTACACTTCATCTATTACCCATTGCTTTGAATTTTTAATCCAACTATTACTTGCCTTGCTGTATAGGGACAGTTAATAATTAGTTTCCTTGAAATTGTAAGTATTTACACTTCATCTATTACCCATTCCAATTAAACGTATACATCCTTTGAGTATGAATTCAGTCTGTTTGTGTTTTCATATAGATGTCATACATAAATATTCATGCATAACACTACTTAGTACAAATCGCGTGCTTTATACAGGGGATTACAAAGTAACTGAGGCAATGGATGGAGCCAGACGAATCACTACGCAATTGTGAAAGATATATAGGATTTAGAATAAGTTGGAAACGGAGATTTTAATGAAACAAACGAGAGGGGTGGAGGTTGTCGTCTCGTGGTATTTTGAAAAGTTAGCATTTATAATTTTTATCGTTCGAGTCTTTGTAAAATGTGTTTCCGGTCACAAACACCCCTAAAAAAATTCGTCTTGTGTAAGTATTACTAAGATGGAAAACGCAAGTACTTTTTAGGGTATACCGCATGACATTGTTTCTAGCCAAAATGGGCTGGGTGTGGCTAAGGATTTGCGTGAACGAACCGTGAGGGCTTATGGTCCATGGCCCGTTACCGCAATAACGCGCTTTGGAATCTAGGGCCGTGAGGATCAAATCTCATATCTGATCAGACAATAATAGTTCCAAAAGTTGGTGTTAGGTTCTGTTCATTAACTTTTTTTTTTCTAGTTTATCATTTCAAAAATTAAGTACGCCTATTATGGAAAATATGAAACCAAGAAACCAACCTTGCGAAAAGCTGTCATTTTGAACACAATGCAAATTAACTGCTTGTTGAAATGATTATAAATACCAAGAAAACATGTTAGTGTCAAGTATCCATTTTATTTTTCAAGTTTATAAGTAAAATTGCTATTCTTGTTGACGTAGTATTTTTCAATAATTTCACTCGGTATGAAATAAGTTAGGAAAATGAAAATATTTAGTCATTAAAATTATTTTTTCGTCATAAAACCACCACCATATATCAGTTTCTGAATTATAAACTAAGTTAGTCCAAACTATTTTCATAATTACTAGAAAAGTTTACACATAATTTTTAGAAGTAATTTTAATTTTCCTACGATGTATGATTATTGATTTAGCTGAAAAATTCTATTTAATATTTTTAGTATTATACAGTAAGTTTATCTTTGTGCTCGTTGAAAAACTAAAGAAATACTATCTAATTTGACCTCTTTATCAACATAATTTTATTTTAATATACCGATTCTGTATAAATGACCTTATTCTGTAAGGGAAGTGTAGAAAAATGGAAGTTAAACTACGTATCAGCCTTTATATTTTTGACGGCTACAAGCTGCTTCCCTTTATTGTGTTTGTGTTTCATAATCGAACTGTTCTGATTTTGAATCAGTTCAAATCTTTCTCCGGTTTTTGATAGGTTGCATGGTTAAGAGTCGAGAGCAAGACCATCTTAACCATTCATCATCATGTCATTACGAGGAACTATAGAGTTAACCTTGATTACAGTGACCATATTACATGGATCCTTCAAATAAAAAATGTACAGGAATCGGATCGAGGATTCTATATGTGCCAGATAAACACGGTGCCCATGAAGAGTCAGACAGGATATCTGGACGTGGTTGGTAAGTAGAGAGACGTTTGTTGTTTTAAAATGTTGAACACAGTAACTACATGTGATAAAACTACTTATAGACTGAGAATTATTATATTACGAAATATTTATGAGATAAGCGTTTACAAAATGGCCGAGTATTCTAGTGTCAATGTTGGACGTTACTACAGCTTCAGAATAACTGTACTGATCATCGTCAAACAAAAATCAAAACAGTCAGTTAAAATTTAAATAGACTCACGAAAATATTATCGGGAGTAGATATGTACATGTGTTTTTAACATTTTATTTATTTATTTCCGATTTATTCCTCACAATTTAGCCAAAAACTTCAAAATATAGGGTTGGTAGGTGTTCATACATGAAAAATACGTTCCAGACGTAAGGTTTCAATTCGTCTTCTGCACAAGTGTTCTTCAGTGAGACTATGAAACCACTCGGTTTCGATACGTTAGTACGAATTCTAGGCGTTTAATTTGCAAAGCACCAAAGTGATGAATTAACAATTTACGAATATTTTTTTATTTAAAAAAATCAGACTCTTTTTTTTTTTCTTTACAAACGCAGTCAAGCATTTTCGCAATAATCAAGAATAAACTTGCTTGTGGGAATTTAATCTTCTCACGCTGTTCTTGTAGGGCAGCAAGCAAAAATAAACTCGCGTATTAAAGCTATTAATTTGCATATTGTATTCCTGAGAATTAATCAGAAGGAAAACCTAACCTAACATCTGAAAACATTAGTTTTTACAATACACGTGCTGTGTCAACATTTTTTCTTCATACAAGTATTATACGACAGTTCACTGAGCAACAATCGTGACTTTCTAAATTCGTTACTCCTTTGTGAGTGTGTGAAAAGCATATTTAGTCAGTTAAGTGATATTTAGTGAAATACTTAAAATAGTTACGTATGAAAAGTGCACGACTGAAAAAATCAGTTTTATTATGATAGTTAAAACACAAAATTCTTTGCTTAATTGTTAAAGTTTTCACAGAAGAGTTTATTTCAAATACTCAGCAGAAGAGATTGCCCATGACTTCAGCCCTATATATACTGATAGAGGTAGCTTCATATAACTTTTTATAATGAGTTAAAACCTTCAGTTATAGAGTCATATACCCATTCTTAAGTAATTTATGTATTATCCTACATAATTATTTTTGTCATGTTACAGAAATATATAATTTTGGCATGAGTCTTTATCTAATAGAGGTTTACCTACTAGTAAAATGTTCTTGATATTCATTCACTTATAAATTACCTTACATTTTACTTTCTAATGAGATGAGATAAACACTGTATATTCTGTACTGTTGAAAATATATGGAAAACAGTATTTTGACATTAAATGACGGCTTTGTAGTTAAAGTTCTTAAAAATTATCATTTTTTGTTTCTTATGAGATGTTGAATAAACACAGCACATTTATCTCAACACTTTTTCAGTAAATTTAAAAGAGTTGTTTCGAATTGCAAAACTGCAGACTTACAACGCTAGAAACCGGGTTTCGATGCACGTGGTGGGCAGAGCACAGATAGCCCATTGTGTAGCTTTGTGTTTAACTTCAAACAAACAAACCAACGAATTGCAAAATGAGATATATGATTATACTTGAACAGATTGTGAATATTATCACATCTATCTAGTTGGACTGCATATTAAAACACTCTCAGTTATATTTTGAAATTAACTAAACATAAACACAAAGATAGTTAAAAAAAAAGCAAAGAGGTCATCATATCTCCTGAGGATGTCTATAGAGATGTGAGAGACTTCATAGTATGCCTGTAAACTGAAAGCACCCGATTTAAATTTGATTCGAGTTTATTATTATATGACTAAACCAGAGCAAATAAATACGAAAACGTCGTAACTTTGAATACAAAATGTTTAACGTGCTGAACAAATTAAGCCCAATTAAAATAGAGATGAGGAAAACTGAAACTTTGATACCTAACCAGCTAAGCTTAATGAACTAATTATATCGATTTCTTGGCACTAAACGTGGAAGTTTTAAAGAGAAAACTTGATGTTAGATAAGAAACTGTGGTTACTTGTCAGCTTTCGGCAACGAAAGATGTAACAATTTAAATTACGAATACATGTTTTACCTGGTACGTTTTTACTTGTGCCACAAAAGAGATTTAATAAACTGGAAAAATAAATCGTTAGAGCGAACCTAAAAAATAATTCCAAAAGTTAAGAAATTACTTTAAAGGTATATTGAGGATGCAGGAAACAATGTCACTTGAATAGTTCTTAGAATATCTAAAAAAAAGAGCACGATTTGCGGTAATCACCTAGAAGAACAATGAGGTAAAAGTGTTTATTTTATAGTGTATACTTTATTAGTACTGCGAAGATAACTTAGATCTGATAAAAAGGCAGTTATTGTATTTTATGCTATCTAAACTAAAATGGAAATTGTCGTTGGTTGTTCTGTTCAGTTGGTGTTTAGTAGTAGGTTAGTCGTAGTTTATAATAATAATATGCACATGCTAATTAATGCAGTGGAATGTCACCATAGATGCGAGATGTGGCGCCACAGGCAACATATTTAGCATTTATATTCTAAGAACGAAGAAAGAAATTAAAGAAGAATGTATACCATTATATCTACCTTTCGTTCAATAGTAGGTATAATCAGACCGGCTGAGGTGCAACAGACAGAGTGATGGTTGAGACACTATGAACAACAACTGTAATATCGTGAACTGGATTAGGTTGACGAAATATAATTATTATTGATTTTATATGAGCCAATTACAAGTCAGAATCAGGATAAGGATTAATAACACAATATTATTTATATATTTTAATTCCAATTATTTTTTTGCAAATATTTATTTTTATTTGATTTAACTTTACTCATTATTCAAAAGAACTAACGAAACAGCAAGTTAGTCTTGTTGTGACAAAATTGGCTCAAGCAATAAAGCGTCAAAAGGAGAAAAGTATTTTGCCAATTCTAGGAACATAAGTGTGAAATTAAAGAATAATTCATAACAATATGGGAACCATACTATATCTTCTACATCTAGTGCCGACGAGGTCTTTCGTCAATATCAAGGTTCATCAGGTTGACGGCAAATTCGCGACCATTTGACAGCTCAAGGCTGTAAAGCGTAAACTTATTGCTAAGAGAAATATGTTCCAGAACTCGCTGAGAAATACTATTCTTACACTCTGATTATTAAATAATTTAGATCTCAAAGTACATTTCCAAGAAAAAGCATTTAATGGTCTATATAGAAGCGATAAAACTGATACAGTCTTTGTTTAGAGCAGCAACAAGCTCCGAAACCGAACGACTGAAAGCCAATCTGGATCAATACGCTCATCCTCAAAATGACAATTACAATTACGAAAGAGAACCTTTCTGTTCACCCCAAAACCATTACAATGAAGCTGAGCATGTCTCTTGGTACCGTTGATAATAAACAGGGATTTGAAGTTGACAAAGACACGAACAAATCAAATGTTTAAAATTACTCAGCTATACCTTGAAATCAACATTTGTTTTCACGCAAAAAAAAACAAAAAAACAAAAAACACTGAAGTCACCGAAACCACAACAGTCCTTTTCGACAACATTTTTTTCGGCTATTCTTATGCAATTTCAATGGACTTTTGTGACTTCGGCCTGCTTAAACGTGGTCTTGGAAGACAATGTCCACGTATAGTAGAGGGTCTGTGGAAATATTACTAAAATGTATGGTCTTAGATGGACTTCAGCGTTCATTGCAGTGGAAAGTACGGTATTGATCAATAGTGTGTTATCATAGCCACAAGTGTAAGCAAGACCAAAGATGGAAGTAGTAATT
>NW_013665672.1:1071389-1073958 GCF_000517525.1 Limulus polyphemus | reverse complement strand
CGACGAGACACACATTGCATGTAATGCTATTTGAATACTATCGGGAAACAACGCCTCTGTAGCCACAAAGAATATCAAAAAAAGTTTATTGAAATGTTTTGAACGTTCGTAAGTGTCAACGATGGTTCGGCAAATTTAGGTGACTTTAGCCTCAAAAACTGTGATGGCAGGGGCCGACATGTTGGAATTGACAATGATGCTCTGAAGACGGTTGTTGAATCTAATCCAAGGCAAAACACTCGTGAAATGGACCTGAAATTGCATGTCTCTCATAAAACAACACGTAAACATCTAAGGAATATGGAAAAAGTCCATAAAGAAGGTGTTTGGGTGCTTCACGAACTCTCCGATTATCCGTAATGCGCGTGAACCATTTTTGAACAGAATTGTCACCGGTGATGAAAATGGATTCTCTATGCGAATACTAAACGCTAAAACAATAGCTCGGTCCTAGACAAAAAACACTTCCGACCCCAAAACCTGGACTCCATCCGTAAAAAGTGATGCTTTGCATTTGGTGGGACATCAAAGGAGTAATTCATTTCGTACTCCTCAATCCACAGCGAACTGTAAATACACAGATCTATAGACAGCAACTGGAACGTTTAAATCAAGCCCATCATCAGAAACGCCCTGCACTCGTCAATCGGAAAGATGTTCTTCTTCTCCACAACAATGCACGTTCACATGTGGCACGTTTGACGCAAAACAAGATTATGGAGTTGGGTTGGGAAGTTCTCCCCCACCCAACACATTCTCCAAATAGGGCACCATCAGATTACTATCTTTTCGTTGACGACTTAATAGATAAGAGCTTAGGGGTAATCACAAACTTTGTGTTTCACAGTATATAAACTCAGAAGAGTTTAGTGGAAAACCGTTTTCTACAGAAGTTCAACTGACCCTACAGGCTATCAGAAGTTAAAATCGGTAAACGTTGTGATGGAAGAAGGCTTTACTTGACGAGGCCTATGCCCATATATACTCATATTAGCGAGTGCACTTTCGGTTTCCTTCTTTAAGACTGTTGAGGTTCTCTTGTTTTTTAACGAAACAGAGAGAACATATGGAATGTTTTGACATATATCAATTTTAAACCAAAGAAATAAAACGTACATAGTGTACAAATCTATATTTGTAATTTCAAATATCACATACGCTAAATATAAGTTGATAGAGATAAAATACGAATAATGTTGTTGTCCAATTCAAATTGTTTGATTTAAATACGTGTACTTCTTTTTTTTTTCCACTATTTGCTAGGCGTATTTGACTTTTACATATCAATCTACGAATACAATATCTTATTCTGATGTGTTACAAAGTCTGTTCCTTTTTTTCTTGTTCTTGACAGTGGTCGCTGTTAAATTTTACGCGCACTAAGAATCACAATAATATTACATTAGTTATATCATCTATTATCTTTCAAATACACAAGAAATTAAAAATTAAAAAATAAACTGAACTGAAACTGTGAAAGTCGGATATTTTAATGGGCAATTTTAATTATCTACAATTTTCGTTCAACCTTCTTTGGTTTGATCCAGGTACTGAATGTAACCATCTGAATGTAAAAAGAAAAAAAACAGTTACTTGAAGCTTCGAAACAATATAAAGCGAGCTTTTTAAGTTATAAATTAATTTAATTCTTACTAAAGTTTCAAACCATGGTATCCGTTTCTATAGTAATCCTATTTTTCAGTCTAATAAAACATGAAACGATGGTACCAATTATTTGTATTTTAAATTAAACTAAACTAATTAGAACAGGCAATAGCAGACGACTCGAGTACGCTCCACCAAAGAAATGTAATTAGATTTCTATGTTTACAGTGCTTAACCAGTACAAAATGATGGAGAAAAAAATCGAACGTTCTGCTTCTTTCAACATCATTATGTAAAAAAACACTTTCTCTATGTCATTTTTACAGATATTCTATGATTCTTACATAACTATAAAACTTTATTTTTTATTACTGGCTTTACTGCGGAGATTAAAGATATATCAGGATAACAGTATAACATTAACTTGAGAAATGTATATCTAACTATGATAAAATAATTAGCGGTAATATTTTATGAAACATATAAACTTAAATTCACATTACTTATAGCACTGCCTCATTTATGAATAGTCAACCTTATAGCTCACCCTCCCCACTCCCCACTGGCTCAATAGCAAGTCTGAAGGCTTATAATGCTAAAAACCGGGTTTCGATACCAGTAATGAGCACAGCACATTATGCAGCTTTGTATTTAAAAATAAACAGACAAAGAAATCTGTATTATAAAAATGTTCATTAAGCAAATCTGAAAGAAAGCTGATGTTAAGTTTCTATTGAAATAAGTTTAAAAGAATACCTTCATATTAAACCAAGTCTTCATCAAGTGTTCAAAGCTAAGTCACTTATTCTGCAAACAAGGATAAGAAATATTTTAAAAGTTCCTTAATACTGCCTCTATACTACTTCTTCCTTAATACTGCCTCTATACTACTACTTCTTCCTTAATACTTCCTCTATACTATTACTTCTTCCTTAATACTTCCTCTATACTGTTACTTATTCTT
>NW_013665672.1:1067563-1071229 GCF_000517525.1 Limulus polyphemus | reverse complement strand
TCCTAATACTGCCTCTATACTACTACTTCTTCCTTAATACTGCCTCTATACTACTACTTCTTCCTTAATACTGCCTCTATACTACTACTTCTTCCTTAATACTGCTTCTATACTGTTACTTCTTCCTTAATACTGCCTCTATACTACTACTTCTTCCTTAATACTGCCTCTATACTACTACTTCTTCCTTAATACTGCTTCTATACTGGTACTTCTTCCTAATACTGCCTCTATACTACTACTTCTCCCTTAATACTGCCTCTATACTACTACTTCTCATGACAACTCTCTATGATTACGTAGCCTTTGCTATGTTACTAATTTTGTAAGGGTAAGAGATGGACAAAAAGATATGTTAAGTGCAACAAGATTAAAAATGTTTAAGTAACATGTTGCTCCGCAAAGCAACATGGCAATTATACATTGAATTAGTTAACAAAGACGACACGATCAATCATCAGCAAAATATTATTTTACACTAACAACGATTGTGGTTCGACGGTTAAAAATAGCAAGTTAAAATACTTCATCAAGATAATGACCAAAGTTGAATTTATAAAACTTTTGTTTTCCCGTAAACTGAGAAAAATGTTTACAGTCAACAGAAATATATTGAACAAATATCAGCATATTGATCAAAAATAATAACTAACTGCAGATTGTAATTCTATTGTACTAAAATTACGAATACTGTAATTACAGTTCTGAAAACTGGTTACCAAGATATATATATATATATAGGGTACTTGCTAGAATAAAATCATATGAGATGATATTATTCCAGGAAGCATCCTGGAAAATTCAAATGGTCCGAAACGTCATTATTCAAGAAGATTCAGAAAAAATCTAATAAACGTCATGGTGAACGAAACAAAAAAAAAACACCAAAAACAAATGATGATTTAAACAAAAAAAGAGTCAAATTTCTCATTACTTTAAACGTGAAACGTAACCACTTAACATCAATTTTATGTCAGATTTACAGAGCTTGCCTGGACATGAGTATGTTCCAGCTCAATCCCATGAACGTTTTTGGAAAAAGAAAAAAGAACATTTTAAACCGACGTTAAAGTAAATCGCGTTTCTTTAGCCTTTGAATTAAATCATCTTCTTTATTAGCTGCAATTAACCAGGATAAAACCACGATTTCTAACCTTTAATAAATTAGGTCATTTAACTATTGAAGTTGCTAACCTGACAATAACGAAATTGTTTGCAAGAATTATATCGAGTGTAGGGCACATATAGATTTTAATATGAAGATATATATATACTATTTAGTTTTTAATGACTTAGGAATTGGCTACATCTGTGAATCACTTTATATTTCAGAAATATACAAATACTCGTGTACTATCGTTACAACGATAACCAACAATGTGTGCTCCAAACTCTGCTCCATTTTCATCAAACATATTCTACTAATTCCAAATAATAACACTGTTTTTTATACTAAACCTTGCTCACAATTTCTGTAAGTCACAATTTCTATATCTACCTATGGCAATACTAAACGTATCTCCAGAAATAAGTGATCTCATTGTCAGCGGTTTCCGGTTTATTTTAACCGGAAGTATTGCTTTCACTTTATGATAATGTTGCACGCCAATTTTTCGCAGTTTATCTGAGCATAAGACAGGAATGCAGCTGCAGAAATGACAGATATAGTTCCCTTTATCCAATTATAAGAAACCTCATTACAGTTAGAGAGTGCTTTCAACTGAGGTAAAAAGAAATTACTAATGCATTATCGTTTCTCATTACTTTTCTTTATTTTCTTCTCAGCGGCTTTTCATCATCAAGAATTAGAAATATTTCAGTTGTCAAGTTAGTCATTCAAAAAAGTGTGAGATATTTTATTTCACTAGACTAAGTTTGATAATGAATGTCACATTTTCCGCAGACATGTGCTTATTAAAAGAACACGAGGTGTTTTGCCTGAAAAGGCATGAAAGTAAATTTTAATGTTGTAGGAGCCAGTAATTGCAGTCGCTAACCTAATATTTTCCGTACAGAAAATTCAGCGGAATTGTATTAACTCTATAATTTGGAGATGATTATGAGTTCACACTTTGGAGATCACCATATAAGTTGATATTAGTTTCACTCCTCTATCTGTTTCAAAACCAAATATTTGAAATAGCTACCAGGCATGACTACATTACTTACATATATTAAAGATGGTAATTATAACTTATATATTGATTAGAAGCTCAAGTAGCTAAAGTGGCACATAAAGAAGCTATAAGAATATTCAATGTGCAAAGAAGTCGTTGGTACGACCCTTCGTTCCAAGAATTTTGTGATTACGTCCAGTATTATGTCTGCAAACGGAGAGTGAAGAGCTTCGGTTATTATGGTATGAAACCTTTTTCTACCATTGGCGATGGATATTGGGGACATTAGTGTGGACAAAATGATAGCTCTCCTTGTGTGAAAAACCGAAAGAACCTGATTAAATAGTTTGCTGTTAAAACTATGATAAACCTAACATTAATGACCTGTGACAAATAAAAAATATTTTAATGTTTCTCAATTTGTTTCATGTTTATAACTATAATAATGACCTAGCTTTGTATTTAAAGCAGTTGACTCACAATCTGATGTTCGCGGGTTCGAGTCCCCGTCCTACCAAACATGCTCGCCCTTTCAATCGTAAGGGTGTTATAATGTTACGGTCAATCCCACTCTTCGTTAGTAAAAGAGCAGCCCAAGAGTTAGCGGTGGGTGGTGATGACTAGCTGCCTTCCCTCTAGTCTGCTACTGCTAAATTAGGGACGGCTAGCGCATATAGCTCTCATGTAGCTTTGCGTGAAACCCAAAACAAACAAACAAACAAAACCTTATATATGGTTTTGCGACATATATATGCGACATATGGGCTAAACGACTGAGTCAGAAACCTCAAGGTTAATGCACAGCTATCCATAATCTAGAAATACTAGTCAGAAGGATGGTAATGAATCAACTTCTCTCGCCGCCAATGCGGTTACTCTCAACTGTATCATGGCATTGGCTATTACATTTATAACGCCGCCACACCTGAAGATGGCTTTCCGTGACTTTTCATCAGTTGGAATGTCTTTGAGGAACAATTAATTTTTTTCTGACGATAATTAAGTAAAGGCTTCAGTAAATAGAGTTGGGCGTAACCCTGTGGTTAACGTGTTCAGCCTGTGAATAAGAGGATTCATGTTTCACCTCCTGTCCTTTGAAGCTGAGGGTGTGCTATAAGAGTGACGGTCAAATCTCACTGTTCTGTCAGACAATAGTAGTCCAACAGTTGGCTATTATCCTGAATTATTAACAACTATGTACGGATGTCCCATGTATAGCTATTCCTCGAAAATTCTGAAAAACAAAGAAATCTATAACAATTTGTAACGCGATGCATAAGGATATGTTCCGTATTTAAGGACTTTGGATACATCTGTATTTTGATCAACAATAAGATTTAAACCGAGAATTTGAAAAAAATACATTAGCAGACTTCAGAATTTACAATATATCTTGAATGAACACCCAGTCGATTTTCCAACAGATGTGTAAGATATCAAACCCATGTTATGAACTGCAAAGCTACACTTTACTCATCAAGAAAAAGGCCCGGCATGGCCAGGTGGATAAGGCGCTCGACTCACAATCTGAGGGTCGCGGGTTCGAATC
>NW_013665672.1:1062313-1067537 GCF_000517525.1 Limulus polyphemus | reverse complement strand
ATTCGTTGGTAAAGAAGTAGCCAAGAGTTGGTCGGTGGGTGGTGATGACTAGCTGCCTTCCCTCTAGTCTTACACTGCTAAATTAGGGTACGGCTAGCGCAGATAGCCCTCGTGTAGCTTTGCGCGAAATTCCAAAACAAAAACATAAAAAAAAGCGACAATAGAGAAAATGAAAAACAAAAACAAATAAACAATATAATTAGTATTGTTTTCAGTGACAAAATGCTATCCCGGTATGTATACTTAATCTCCAACTCTTCCTTATGAGTGGGAGAGGTTTACGTAAAACAAAAGCAAACATACATAGTAAGTAATGTGTGAAGTGGGAGGTACTATTCCGGTATATACTCAACAATCACCAGAGCCTCTTTGTGGTTGAGAGAGGTTTAGGGAAGATAATATATAGAATTAGGCTATTCGATTTGGTTGTATAAGGCATAACATCAGTGGGCTCACTACATCTTCACACTTTTTCAACCCTATGGGGATTTCCTATTATTTTGTGTTTGCAGTTTTGGTTTTAAGATAATTTTATTAAAATAATTTATTATATGAGTAACAGATTTAACCGATATTTTTTCTGATAATGAATAATTTAAGAAACCGAAACTGCTCTAAGCCTAATATATTCTGTTACTTTAAATACGTTATATTGTTTGCAAAAAAAAGTTCGAAAATTCTGTTTTAAGTATTGATGTATGTATTACCGATCGCTTTTCATAAGTACAATAAATAGAAGAAAATAATATTATAACATGTATCTGAGACTTAAAATAAGGCATCAAGATACATTGTTTTTCACCATTTAATTATTTCTGCTAGTGATGTCAGAACTGTAAATAAAACCCGATAACTAGAGTCTGTTTGCTGACCTTTGGTTAAAAAATGAAACGCCTGCTATAACTGGATTGTGTTCAAGAAATCTAGTCTTTTAATTCTCCTGGCTTAAAAGTATTAAAAAGTTTGTTTGAAGTTAAGCATAAGGCTACACAATGAGCTATCTTTGCTCTGCCCACCAAGGGTATCGAAACCCAGATTTTAGCGTTGTAAGCCGCATACGTACCGTTGTGCAAGTGGGGGCTTAAAGTCTTAGAGATAACAACACGAGAATACTGAAATTATTATTAACAGTTTTATTCAAGATAAATATATTATTTCGTTTGAAAAATAAGCTATTTTTTTCAAGCTACAAATATATCTCTATATAATTACCTCTAATACTGAATCCTGGCATGGTCTGGTGGTTAAGGCATTCGACTCGCAATCTGACGGTCGCAGTTTCGAATCTCGCCCTTTCAGCTGAGGGGGCGTCATAATGCCACAGTCAATCCCACTATTTGCTGGTAAAAGCGTAGCCCAAGAGTTGAAGGTGGGTGGTGTTGACTAGCTGTCTATCTCTAATCTATCACTGCTAAATTAGGGGCGGCTAGCACAGATGGCCCTCATATAGCTTTGCGCGAAATTGAAAACAAGCCAAACTGACTTTTCATCTACTAGTCGCGGGTTAGAATGACATCTCTGAACGTGCTTTTAGTCATGTGAGTGCTATAGTGTGATGGTTAGTCATATTTTTCGTTTGAGAAGAGTTAGTGGTAGATGATGTTTATCAGCTGCCTTTCCTCTAGTCTATTATTTCTAAATTAAGAACGGCTAACACAAATAGCCCTCGAGTATCTTGGCGCGAAATCCAACAAAAAGCAGAAAAACAAACCAATCTTGATCTAATAGACTAGAGAAAAGATAGCTAGCTAGTCAATAGCATCTATGGATATTCTAGTCTGGTCGAATAATGATATTCAACCGTCAATTACATAACATACCCACTGCTTGAAAATGTGAAACACGTTTTGTTTTTGTTTTTTGTAATAAAGGGTCGCGAACCCTGAATCTTTAGATTTAGAGTTCGGTCATTCTAACCACTAGGTCATACCAGGCCTCGGCTTTATACGATCATTTTTTAATACACCAATTTAAGGATCTGTATTATGACCCTGGTTTCAAATATATTTTGTAAATTATTATGTTCTCAGTTATCAGTAACAATCTCAACGATCACTATCAGAGATTATCTTCATAAAGTTCTATGTTATTCAAATTGTAGTTCCAATAAACATGTGATATTCTCACTGATAATTTGTGATGTGCAAAGTTTAACTGGTAATATATTTTAGCATATTGACTAAAGTAAAGGTTTGTAATCGTATTTATCAAACAAAATATTGCGTTTGAAATATAGTTATGCTATGTTGAGCTCATTTCTAATAGATTTTACACATTTTCGTTAAACCCTTCTTCAGAGGTGTAAAAAGTACGAAATGTTTGCCAGTGATATAACCTCTGATATGTGCTAAGGAAGAGCTTGTTTATTAAATAACAAATTATGCGTTATATATGGGCAGCAAGCATACGTTATATTAACGCCTACAACACCTTGAAAACAAGATTCAAAGACGGCCTGTTTTAATGCACTTAAATATGCTGTTAACTCACCCTCTATTTTTTAAATTGCCCCCTAAGGGCACAGCGGCATGTCGGCAGATTTACAACGCTAGAAACCGAGTTTCGATACCCTGGTGGGCAGAGCACAGATAGCCAATAGCGTACCTTTGTGCTTAATTACCAACAAACAAGCAAACTTTTTATATTGCTTTAATCATATGTCAATATGCTTCGAAAAACCTCATCTGAATCAATGTTCAGCATAAACAGTAAAGTGCCACACGGATGTTCACACACGTCTGTATACATAATATATGTATATCTATAAATACATGCTTGACTGATATTTATATAGGTACTTTTCTGTCTTGCTTATAATCAGGTTGAGTGGCAGCGTTATAATTTTCTCAATTAAATCATAGGATATATTGAGCGTGATTTCTATCTTAATATAAACCCAGGGCAAGTTTTATGCACGAACTATGAGGTCCTCGAGAAGTGATGAAAACGGAAACACCCATAAATAACTGTAGCTCTTGGCTTATATATCGTACTGTTTTCACTGAAAATAATGTAGTTTAGTTAATAAACGTATCGTTTTAACGAGTAGTAAGTTATTTTCATTTCGTTAGCATGTGCTACGATTCATAACTTGTCTGTTTTGGCGGTACGAGAAATAAATCATACCAGAAAATTGCAAACCCTTCTATAAGTTCTCATTTTCATATAAGATAAGTTTCCTGTCTGTGTGTTCACAATTTATTACAGTATTGTACGTGCAATATGCGTGTACTTTTGTCATTAATCACACGAGAGGTGAGTGAGGTGAGTGACTATATATTTTTGCAGCGTTGAATTTCCTGTACGCTTTTATATTTTGTTGAATTTCTCGATCGTGTCTTTCACTTCAGATAATCGGTTTATCAAGTGAACGATTCAAGTATTTACTCCACTCCCTGTATATAAATACATCCATACAAAACACATATGGTCAAATACATCGGACACAAATGCAGCTCCATTAATCAAAAATAACTTTCTTTTGAATGATTATGAAGGTTTGTTTTAAAGAAATTTTTAAAAATGACGTGGTTGTGATATTTCTATTCTAGTCTGTATAAAAAAAGACCTTACTAGCATGTCGAAAAAGAGGATTTTTGGAAACGTTTTTAGATATAAAATTGGCTTGTTAGTCTTCTTTAGTGAAATGAAATCAACATCCTTATTTGGACTAGTCTGTACAAACAATACTTATGGTTAAACTTGGTTCGTCTTCTTTTAACTAATAGGATATGTTTTGTGTCAAAAACTCAGAGACAATTTGACACGCTTTATTTCGTGGTGGCAACAGACACAACTTAGCATTTTTAGATAATGAAATGGTTTTTCGTATCTTGACGAAAAACTTTGAAATCCTTGGCAGGTCGCTCTTATTTCTTTAAATAAGAAGAAACTAGTTTCATCCTTTTAAGGTGATAAACCAAACTAAATAAAACATCACCTACTTTGTAATTTACTTCAACCATGTCCTTCGAGTAATAACCTCACAAAACTACACCATTTTGAAACTGACTCGTGCACTTGAGTCATCGTGACATCACTCAACTGTCAAAGAAACTTCATGATATCACGAGTTGCGATTCTTTCATTTTATAATCATCAAACTGATAAATCAAATTAAACGCAAATATATGTAAATCATCATTAATTCAGGATTTTTCTTTTAATGTTATAAAGTTTAGGTATTTAATTTAAGAACTGAAATAGTCGAAAAGCCACTTACTCATTTGACGCGAGTAATGCCACAAGAGTTTGGTCAAATTCTACTAATCGGTGGGACGAGGATATTCAAAAAACTAGCAGTGGGTACTGTTGACTATCTGCCGACCCCCAGTGGGACAGTGGTAAATTTACCTTCATACAACGCTAAAATTCGAGGTTCAATTTCCTACGATGGGCACAGCAGATAGTTCAATGGGCCTTTGATCTTAAACAAACAAACAAAAGACTATCTGCCTTCTCTCTAGTCTGTCAGATTAAAATTAGAGACGACTATGCGCAGATACGTTTTTGCGTAGCCTTGAGCAAAAATTTAAAAAACAAAAATGACAGAAATTTTTAAGAATACTACGACCATATTAATATAATGAGCAGTGATTTAGTGCTGCCACAATCCCTCTTGCCTCCCATCAAAACAGCTAATCATCATACTGGTTATTTTACTATTATGTTTATATTAATTAACTAGATATTCAGAAAATAATTGTTTAAGACATATTACTGTAAAGCAGCAGTATATGAAGAGTCAGACAACTTTCAGCCAATGTTAAAAACTTCATTTGATATAAAGCGTTCCGTGTTAGATATTATTATTACATTTCTATCGATCCACATTTAATTTTACAAGAAAGAAAAACGGGAAATAATCTGCATTTGATTTATAGGAATGGCGTTCCCTCTAGATATGAAGTCAAGGGTTGGCGTGTTCCCTCTAGATATGAAGTCAAGGGTTGGCGCGTTCCACTAGATGTGAAGTCAAGGGTTAGCGCGTTCCACTAGATATGAAGTCAAGGGTTGGCGTTCCCCCTAGATATGAGGTCAAGGGTTGGCGCGTTCTCCCTAGATATGAAGTCAAGGGTTGGCGCGTTCCACTAGATATGAAGTCAAGGGTTGGCGTTCCCCCTAGATATGAGGTCAAGGGTTGGCGCGTTCTCCCTAGATATGAAGTCAAGGGTTGGCGCGTTCCACTAGATATGAAGTCAAGGGTTGGCGTTCCCCCTAGATA
>NW_013665672.1:1059770-1061985 GCF_000517525.1 Limulus polyphemus | reverse complement strand
ATATGAAGTCAAGGGTTGGCGCTCCCCCTAGATATGAAGTCAAGAGTTGGCGCTCCCCCTAGATATGAAGTCAAGGGTTGGCGCGTTCCACTAGATATGAAGTCAAGGGTTGGCGTTCCCCCTAGATATGAGGTCAAGGGTTGGCGCGTTCTCCCTAGATATGAAGTCAAGGGTTGGCGCTCCCCCTAGATATGAAGTCAAGGGTTGGCGCTTCCCCTAGATATGAAGTCAAGGGTTGGCGCTCCCTCCCGACCCGGCAGGACTACACGACTGCTAATGGGTGTATTTAAATTATTAGTTCACATTGTACATCACAAATATACATTTTTAAAAAGTGAGAAAATTAACATTACGTTCACTTCATACTCGTTTCACTTTTCATTTATTTTTCCACAGAGGTATTAGGTTTCAAAGCCGAAGTAAAAAGAAACATTTTTGAAAGTACAGCAGCGAAATTCGAACCTAGAACATTATGAAGCAATTTGTAGAAGTTAACACTTTCATTATAATAAAAACTCGACCAATTATGTCCAAAGCGTGAGGCAGTCATTACTATTAGCTATATTTGTTGCTTTTTGGGCAGTTTTTTTTTAATAAAACGTTTTTATATAACTTTTTCATGTGAACGATCGAACAAGATATCCATATCTTCTTTAACACAGCCAATCGTAATATTAGTATAATATTTGAATGATAATTCATCTTTACTCTGAATAAACAATGTTATAATTCCATGAAATAATTGTATGTTCACAGATATCTTAAACAATTTCAGAGAGTATTAAGTGACCGTCTTTTTAGCTGCTTTCAGACAATAGCTTAGATTTGAAAATGTGTTTAGAAAATGTGTTTTGTAAATTTCGATAACTTTGTTTTAGAATATAGCTATTTTACATCCAAAGTAAAAAGAGTTACATTGATTAACGTAGTTGAAATCTTTGTAAAACAAGTTAAACATAGATTATCAAATACTGCCACTTATCTTTGTTAAACATGGGTTATCAAATACTGTCACTTATCTTTGTTAAACATGGGTTATCAAATACTGCTACTTATCTTTGTTAAACACGGGTTATCAAATACTGTCACTTATCTTTGTTAAACATGGGTTATCAAATACTGCCACTTATCTTTGTTAAACATGGGTTATCAAATACTGTCATATATCTTTGTTAAACAAGGGTTATCAAATACTGTCATATATCTTTGTTAAACAAGGGTTATCAAATACTGTCAGTTATCTTTGTGAAAAAAGAGTTATCAAATACTGCCACTTATCTTTGTTAAACAAGAGTTATCAAATACTGCCAATATGAACAGTCCATTTTCCTGCTTTGTATCTGCCCAACATGTTGCCAACATTTATACAATACACAAGTTTTATTATTAGATTGCGCTACATATTATTAAAGTAAAACGCCTATTAGAATGTTGCATCAGTTCAAAGATTACAGTACCTTAATTACTAAAAGCTGATTCGCATCTGTTAGACTGATAAAACATCACAAAAATAAGCTTATGTATAACGCGAATTTTAATGATTTTGAAATGATATATCATGATATTATTTAGAAACGAGATATTATGCTTGTTTTCAACTGCTTTAATACACGGATATTTTTTAGCATGCATTAACAAGTTTACGAAACAACTCTAATTTCAAACATAATATTATCAGAGACAATAAAATCTCAGCTATTTCTATATCAAAACTTTGAGGCAGACTAAAATTCGAAGGATTTAACATGTAGGATAAGTACCGCTCTTTCTCACGAGACAACAACAAAACGTTTGTTAACACATAGGATAAATACCGCCCTTTCTCACGAGACAACAACAGAAAGTTTTCTAGCATATAAAATAAATACCGCCCTTTCTCACGAGACAACAACAAAACGTTTTCTAACATATATGATAAATACCGCTCTTTCTCACGAGACAACAACAAAACGTTTGTTAACACATAGGATAAATACCGCTCTTTCTCACGAGACAACAACAAAACGTTTTCTAACATATAGGATAAATGCCGCCCTTTCTCACGGGACAACAACAAAACGTTTTCTAATAGGAAGGGTTCAGATTCATGTCAGTTTTTTTTACACAAGAATTTGTTTGTTTGTTTGTAGTTATGCACAAAGCTACACAATGGGCTATCTATGCTCTGTCCACCACGGGTATCGATTTGTTTGTTTGTTTGTAGTTATGCACAAAG
>NW_013665672.1:1057322-1059549 GCF_000517525.1 Limulus polyphemus | reverse complement strand
AAACCCGTTTTTAATTTTAAAGGTACCGGGTTCGGGTTTAAAAGTTAAACCCGTCCCCGACGGAAACCGAAACTAACCCGGTACCCCGTCGTTGGCCGACTCGGGGGGGGGGCTTTTCCACACAAAAAGATGTATATTTGCAAAATATAAAATGCTTATTTCACTGTATCTTAAGCAAGAATGGAAACGGTAACATCATTGTTGTTGCGTAGGCTACTTTCCTCCTAGAATGTTCTAGGAAAGAAATCCTTTCTACAGAAGCTAGTAGGACAATTAAAGGAAGCTCAAGTGTTCAATAAATAGTCCTTGTTAAGGATTATAGTCGGAATTATGCGACAGCAGGTTCACATCTCGTTATTCAGCGCAACATCACTTCTTGTGCTGACAACACAACATTTTTTTCTATCTCTTTCTTGCAGTTCCACCGATGATTATTGATCGAGAGAGTAGTTCTGATGAGCTGGTGAGAGAGGGATTTAACATAACTTTGTCATGCCGAGCTAAAGGCTACCCCACGCCCACTGTCACGTGGAGAAGAGAGGACGGGCAACCGATTTCTGCAGGTAATTGGCAAAACAAGAAAAATCTGGGTAAGTCCTAATCAGTTCATTATGCCTATGGGTACATAATATCAACTTAAAACGATTTTACCTAAACTTTTAGCGTTAATTATTTACAGGTATTTAGATTTGTTTGTTTGTTGTTAAGTGCAAAGCTACACAATAGGCTATCTGTACTGTGTTCATCACGGGTATCGAAACCAGGTGTTTAGCCTTATAAGCTTTCAGACTTACCACTGAGCCACTGGGGAGGGTACATATTTAGTTACCTTTACATGTTCCATTTATTTGAACGATTACCTCCGTGGCTAAGCGGTAAGCTTTAAGGTTTATAACACTAACATGTGGAGTTAGATCCCTGCAGCGGATACATCTTTGAGAGTACATGTTACAGCTTTGCACTAAAACAAACAAACAATAGTTAAATGAATTTTGTAAATACGTAAGTAGAAAGGAGCAAAAATCCGGATATTTTCCTTTCTAAATGTCTTATTTTTCTACTTAAAAAAAAGAGAACGACATTAGTTTTGTAGTTGTGTTGTGTAGTATCTTAAGACACTTAAAAATTATCACTCTAGAGTTAAAGATAACTCATTTATGATCATCATTTAAGTGTGAATATATATATATATACACTGGTTTTAAAAATTATCTATAGGAATTTAATTTTATTATTATAAAACATATATTATACATATTATAAATAGTTTAAGTCGTGGACAAAAATATTTTACAGTAAGGAATAAATTTATATGATTTTATATATGTATCACAACTGACTACTTAAGCTTCCCTAATGATATTAAAACTAAAACTGTAAAGAATACTTTCCTTCACTTTTATAAGTGAAAAATATTTAAAACAAAAAAAGTTTTACTTTTGTTTGATTTCCATGAAACATTAAAT
This sequence comes from Limulus polyphemus, assembly GCF_000517525.1. Taxonomy (NCBI): domain Eukaryota; kingdom Metazoa; phylum Arthropoda; class Merostomata; order Xiphosura; family Limulidae; genus Limulus; species Limulus polyphemus. The sequence goes on along the minus strand of NW_013665672.1, from coordinate 1,058,083 downwards.
CAAGGGTATGATTCTCATTTCTGTTGATAAATTGATTGATTTTCTATTGAATTCAAATATACAAAACATACAAAATTAAATATTTTTTTCTATTTTAAACATTTGTTTAATTTATTTTAATATTTTTCCTCAAAAATATAAATTATTTTTGGGGTTTCTCGGGACAAGACCATATCCATAAACCCGCAATTTTCATTAAGCACTAATAGTTATTTTACAATTGAGAAGTAATAACCTACGAGTGTTGTATTACATAATGTCAAACTTCATTCTGCTACAAAAACATAATAATAATTGCATCAATGAAATAAAAAAATACAACTTTAATAATCAGCAACTGCTGTTAATCCAAGGAAAATACGTTTGAAACTTAGAGGTGTTCAATTTTCACTAAAGAAGAAAGGTGGAAGACTTTCGAAACGTCGTCCTCTATACTTATGTTTCTACAACAGGCAATTGCTATCCATTAAACCAAACTTAATCGTTTATCAATAGCCTAGAACTCTCTTAGTAAGATGAACACATAAACAGCTTTAGCTAGACCTAATCTTATTAATTTTAATGACCATTAAATAGTAGTGTAAAAGTAATATTAATGGCCTCGGACTTACTTAACAGAGTTAACACATAAGAAGCTTTAAATTCGATGACGAGGAACCCACTTTGAGACTAATAATGCTTGGAGACGGCTTGAATGGGTAATGAAGAAAACCTGATGATGACAAAACCTTGTCGAAACGATGTACATTTGCTGTTATGTT
>NW_013665672.1:1042126-1057301 GCF_000517525.1 Limulus polyphemus | reverse complement strand
TAGAGTAACTAATAGTGTCGTGGACGACGGTCGTAGTAAGTAGGTAATAGAAACGAAAACTGATAGATACGAACTAAACCGTTGTACGAAACGTATGTACATTTGCTGTTATGTTAAACTTATATTATGTTTTTCTTCATTACCCATTCAAGCCGTCTCCAAGCATTATAAGTAGCTTTAACTAGACCTAATCTTACGCCTTGAACATAAATAGTACGGTAATCTATATACATATATAAAGCACAAAAATCTGTGTCTGTTTGTTTGTCTGTCAGTTACCAAACTAGGCCTAGGTCCCTGGGCCAATCTCATCCAAACTTTGTGGGATGATATTTGGAACAAGGAGCATGTTAATTGGGTGTTCACGACTCCCTCTACACCCATTATACCTGTTATTGAGCATTTATTATTTTTGACTAAGTTAACGTTAACTACATTTATAGATGGCACCACTTCTTTACACCGAAAAAAAAAGCTTTATTACATTTTTTATAACCCAACATACACACAGTGTGAGATGGGAGGACACACAAACGTCTTATACATCTCAGAGAGTGCGCTAGTACTCTCTATGGAGGAATGCAATGAAAAAATGTATGCCGCTATTGCAGTACTACATAAATTCAGCTGAATTTTCTACTCCAACAGCCACCATAAGGCTGATATGAAAAGCCGCCGTTATACCAACTTTCTACTTTGACCCGTGACCTTTCAATTTCGCCCAGTAAAACACTTTTACGGTCAATGATCATTTATCAGTTAATCATGTGAAACACTGTGCAAGGACATTAAGAGTTGGGTGTTGAAAGCGGGTAACAGAAAGCACTCTACCGGTACTACTTTGGCCGCTATCTGTTCTTACAAAGTCACCCTGACCATCGCACATGTTTTAACTGTACAATTATTAAGTTCTTAAAGCTTATGAACTCACATTTGGTGAGGTAATAATGAATACTGTAATAATATGTTATGTTACAAATAAATTCTATGAACGTTAGGACTTTTTTGTTATTTATCATAGCATCCAACCACACATTATGTTAATTCCAGAACCCGGAAAAAGAACGGGTACCCCAGATTCTGTAACATAAAACATTTATATCTGTAAACTGTAAACTATTTGTATGTTATTAATTTGATTTTTATTCTTACTCTTGAATTATCTTTCATTGGCGTGAAGAAGTAATTTGAACCTAAAAAATACATTCTTATGGTTTATAAAATGGTAACTTGATCTTTCATGCTCTAAACAGAAACTTTAAAGAAAACTGGAAGAATTACGAACCTTGCAGATCATGACTAACTTTATGTCTTCAAATATTCTTTTATTATTCTCTTGTTTTTTATTCGTTTGTTTTTGTTTCAAATTTTCGGACAAAATTACACAAGTGCTATCTACACATAACTGTTCCTAATTTTCTACTGATAGACTAGAGGAAAAACAGCTAGTCATAAACAATCACTGTCAACTCTTAGGCTACCCTTGTTTGATTGAATAGTGGATTTGACCGTCACTGTTATAACGTAGTCGCGGCTGAAAGGGCGAGCATGTTTGGTGTAACGGGGATTCAAACCCGCGACCCCGGCCTAATAGTACGGAGCGCATTTTTGTGCCAGTGAATCGCGAACTGCGAATCCTCGGATTCGAAATCCGGGGAAGTTAACCATTTAGGCACATCCAAATTGATCGTAATTATTTACATAATCTCAGAGATCTCTGTGATAGAGCTTTTTGTAACAAAAGGATACCTTGCCCAATGTACACACAGGAAACCTTGCCACTGAATAATTCAAAACTTGTTGTTGTTTTTATAAAATCTAACGAAAAACAATATTTACGGGTATGAATGACAATGCATGACGATAAAGTTCTATGTTAGATTTGGTAGCACAGCCCATAATCTATAATTTTTAAGCATCAAAAACACAAGGTAACTACTGTTTAGAATGTACTTAACCCACTGCCTTACCCTGTCGTCGAATCTATTGTTCCTAATCAATCAATTAATCTTATTGTCTTATAATCATACATAAAATAAAACATGTTTCATTATGTATTACGAGTTGTTCATTATTTTCCAAAGAATAGTATTGATTGGTCAAAATTGTAAGGGACAAATAGTAAGGCAATGGATTAAATAAAAATTAAAATCAGAGGAAAGCTTTTTTTATTTCTACTCTTTTGTGCACAACTTTAACAGGAATTAAAAAGTAAGGTATATTTTTTCATCATTATGTTTGTATTGTACTTGAAAGTTTTGTCGCAAAAGCTAAATGTAAAACCACTTTACCGAAATTTATTTTAAAAAATTAATTCTGATAATCGAAAAATTTTCAATTAATTTAACTTTCTCAAAAAGGTAATTATGATACATTCGTTATAATATGCTTGCAAATTTGAAAACATATAGTTACTCTGTGTACAAGATATTTTAGGTCAGAATTAACAAGAATGGGTTTGGCGTGGGCCACAGATTAGAATCCCGCGATGCTGCTTAAAACGTTCCGTATTTTCAGCTTCTTGTGCGTTATAAGAATAACAGTAAATCCCATAATTCGCTTTAAAGCCGGATAAAACCCTTGTAGCCGTGAGTGCTGCTGATCGACCTTCTTTTTCTTCATCTGGATTCGGTCCATGTTTTGGACCAGAGAGGGTCAGGTTCAGCCTAGACCTGATTGACCATCTTGCTTATGGTCAGCAGTTTAAAACTGGAGACGGCAATATACGAATCCAAATAGTGCTCTTTCTGGGCCAGTTATCTGGGAACCTAAGGTGTTATTCAGGTGAAAGTATCAGTACTATATTAAAATTTTTGGGTGTTAAATAACCAAACTGTAACGAAAGAATTATAAAAAATTACAAATGACTTGACAAACTTATCTACAGTTTAATTCATGCAACGCTACTCAATGTTTGAATTTAGACGAGAAATCATTACGAAAGTAACTTCTTTCAGTTTTGGGCAAAATAAGAATTTATACCACAAAAAAGAACATTGAAGACTTTTTCTTGTTCTTCCGTTATTTGCTATTATTGTCGAATAAAAAGAAATCAGATGTTTCGAAAGAAAAAGTAATTTTCCACATAATATAACTCCAATGTTAATAAATAGAAGAAAATAAATGCTCATTGTTTTAGTCTATAGCAGTTCATAAATCAGATTCGGTCAGCAGCAGGCCATGTACGCCAGTTCCAGTACATTACATACACCAATGTTTGCTATTTCTTTCGTGATGCCCCCACTGGTTCAACGGTAATTCTGAGGACTCACACAGCTAAAAAACCGAGTTTTGATATATGTGGTAGGCACAGCACAGATAGTCCACTGCGTAGCTTTGTGTTTAACAAACAAACTAACTTTCATGATATTTATACTTCTAAATGAATTTTAATTTTAGCAGTTTATCAGTAAACATATTAATGTCTGTCACAAAAACAGATGTTCTTGTTTGATCTTATTATAAAAGACATCCGAGTCTAAACTCAACTTGAACACTTTTGTGAAGCGTGAGCTAAACGGCTAATTCAAGCATAGCGTTTCCTAATTTAAAGCTACTGACCAGAAAGAGAGGGCAACCAGTTAGCAGCACCCGCCGCCTATTCGACCACTATTAACTGGAGAGCGAGATTGACTATAAGTGGCCTCACAGCGATTCATGTTAATAAACGTAATATTGTTGAGGGAAACAATTATATAGATATTTTCTTCAAGTGCATTAAGTATACTTAAAAATCATCAGACAATTAACTAATTGTTTATAAAAATGTATATCTATTCTGTATAACTCTATATATGATATTGTTTCGAATTTTGTTACTCCAGTTTATTCGCGTCTAACATTATTTAAGTATCTACATGCAGTTACCATGGGAATGGACGACTATAGGACAGAGAAATGTGTGGATTTCGTAGAAGTTTCAATGAGATCTTTATTGTTTTGATGTTTCAGGAAAGACTTACGAAGGAATGGAACTGAGCATTAGAAGAGTGAGCCGACTACACATGGGAGCTTTCCTGTGTGTGGCCTCTAATGGAGTGCAGCCTTCGATAAGCAAGCGCATTCTCCTCCAAGTACATTGTAAGAAACTCCACCTGTTTGAACAAAACTTTAAACTCATTGCAGAAAACTGATGTTTTAGTTTGTAATAACGTTTATAAACATGTTTGTTGAAATGCCCAAGATAAATCCTAAAGAAAGAAGGAACGGTTTCAACGATGTAATCGTTTCAGAAACAAAATCAGGTTATTTTTTTAATTCTTCAAATAAGTAAAATATTCTTAGAAAATACGTTTAAAATAACTTATGGAAACTTTTGTGGCAACATTTATGCAATACGTCATTTAATTAGCTGGAAAAGTTCCTAGTTTTTAGAATACGTGGGTGTTCACAAGGAAATGCCCTTTTTCTTATGCGCTTAACGTGAATAAGTTACGGTCGATAATGGCCAATCTCATATGGGTCGTATAGCGACTGCATTTGAGAGGTTCGGACTTACAGTTCCTCTTCATGTAAACCAGATAAATCATTCTGTGCTTTCATCTTTTTGTCTTTTAAAAGGTAGTATGTTGCCTAGGCAACACTTCTAGACAGCTTGCTTCTTAAAGCAGCCATAAACAACTGGGTTTGTAGTACTACATCCTTCATTTTACCATACTCACATGATGAAGTTCACGGAGCAACAGAAGTCTAACATACTTAGTATGGAATGCATTGAGGAAATTATATCCTGTTTCTTTCTCAACACAACTCGTTAATAAATATATATGTATGTTCCTTTATTCACCTTACAGAGTCTTATGTGTTTGTTTTATGGCTAAGTAAACAATCGTTATTAGAAATGTTTGTGTAAAGATCTTGTTGAATAATTGCAAATTATAGTTTGTTGAAGATAAATACCTATTTCTCTTCAGTTCCTCCGATGATCTGGATTCCCAACCAATTAGTTGGTTCTCCGATAGGGGGCAATGTTCAGATAGATTGCCATACTGAGGCGTTTCCAGCTTCTATTAATTACTGGACCAAAAAAAAAGGCGAGATGATTGTGGATAGTCAGAAGTATACAGTTAAGAAAGAAGAAGAAACATACAGAGTTCACATGATTTTGATAATAAACAACGTAGAACCAGAAGACTTTGGATTGTTTCATTGTTTTGCCAAGAACTCATTAGGCTCAACTGAGGGCACAATCCGGCTTTATGGTACTGACTTCATTGAAATGTTTACGCTTGTTTCAACCTTCAGTTTTTTTTCTTCCATTGCATGCATTTAAAATTTAGATCAAAAAGCACGTTCCTTAGGCATGGATCAATATCTAATCTATTTTTTTGGGGGGGAGGGGGTATTTTATTTTAATGTGGTTTAGTTAAAGCCTGCAGAGTTAAATTATTATTAATATACCTACCTAGTTATGTCTTAGAAATAACTTGTGCTTGGTAAAATGGGTATCTTATTCATACTTTCTTCATTATTTTATTTGGTTGTAATTAAGCACAAAGCTATACAATGGGCTATATGTGCTCTGCTCACCTCGGGTATCGAAACCCGGTTTCTAGCGGTGTAAGTCCGCAGACATACCCCTCTTCATTAATGATATGAAATAGGAAAATTAATACCTTAACGTAATATGAAGTTCATTAAAATGAATGAAATTTGGTTGTAACGATCATTAAAATAGTTTTAATTTGAAATCTCTTACACTGGAAAGAGGAATAACGTTTAATCCCATACTTAAATAAACAAGACATGTCAAATAAAAGAAATTTAAACTACTGAACAATCAAAGTGTAATGTTTTGCTTCGAAACTTTCCCGATGGATCACTGAGCGCTAAATGTGCTTTGAGCGTTATGTACTCAAACCTCAAGAAAACACTGAGCTCAAACAACAACTGGAATCGCAGCGCCATTAATTTCGTTTCGAGCTATACTTTAATTTCGTTAAAGATAACTCAACTAAAAAAATGTATTTTTATACGATAGTAATTGCTAATTTACGTTGTGAAAATTGGCTAATATTCAGTGAAAACCAGTTTATAATACTAGGAAAAGCCATGATTATTAATTTCATAGCACAAAGCATTGTGTGTATTCCAGAGTCAATCAAATAACATAATGCATTTTTTGTTGTAATTTTTTTTTTATAAAACAATAAAATACATTAATCTACATAGTATTGTAATGACTGATATTGAAAATAAATTATTCTATGAACATCCACTTTACAATCTCCCTCAGAGGATAATTTGTAAATTAATAATCATTGCATTCAAGTTTTCGGCTTCGAAATAAATGTCAAAACAAAATATATTCATACCCGAAGCGTATGTTCGATTAGATTGGCGTTAAATGTGTTTATTAAAACATGTAAGACTTTGTACATTTTACAATATGTTCGAAGCAGCTTTTCCAAATGATTGATATTATTAGTTGATCCCACATTAAGCAAATTTATTGAAAAAAGTGCGTTTTTGTGTGTGTTATACTTAAGGCTATGTCAAATATCAGACTAGAGACATTGGGATATTACTAAGTAGTAATTTTTATGCGTTATTATAATTGTAATTTATTTGACAGTTCAGTAATTTAGTTATCCAGTAAGTACAGATTTTATTGAATAACGTTTTGATAGTATGGTATACAAAGTGACGTTTTGATATATCCTTCAGTGTATATTTTGCTCTAATATTTATCCAGAATTTCATAAATTGTCTTTATGTGTGATATGCATTCTCTTGTACAGAAATCCATGTGTCACCATTAGAACACGCATCAACTTCCAGAATAGGTAAGTTTCCAAAGAAAATTGAAGGATTTGTAATATAATGTTTTGTTCTAAAGTCAAATATGAATTTTGAGAAATTCTGGTAAAGCTATGAAAATATTTTAAAACCAGCATCGATAAATAAATATGGTATATAATATTAGCGATTGGTTAAAATAAGTTTTTCTTATATCTCCACTTTGGATGAGTCAGGCTATAGGTGCTAACATAATAACAAACCCAAATAAAAATAGTACCTGAAGATGAGAATAAATAACTCTTTTATATATTTACTTTATTATACATTTCAATTTCATGTTAGACAAGGTCTTATACTCGAAAAGCTTACAATTTTTTCCATACTGAGTTTATGGATAGTTGTTAAAATGTGCGCCTTTATAGCAACATTTATAGATTTTAATGCCGTTTTACAGAGCAATATTTATCGTGGCTGTGTAAGAAATGTTTTAAAAATATCAAGATGTTGCTGTGGAGTGGGCAAGTACTGAAAATCCAATTAATTTTGTGTCACGATTCTTAGCTGTATAATCCAATAATGTTTACAAAACTTGTACCTCTGTATAATAAATTCAATGTTCCGTTTCAATTTTCTAAACACGAAATGCAAAATTGATAAATATTAAAGGAAGGGTCATAGCACAGTTGTAAACATATTTAATCCAACGTACATAGAAGATGATTGATAAAATATGTACCAGAACATTTCTTATATAAAAAATAAAGGCAAATACAAAAGAAACAATTGAAGCATAACACGTATTTAAAGAAAAAAGAAGCTGGCGTTTATAGGGTAGTGAATGTTTGTTTTATATCACAGCCACAGTGGGCTATCTGGTGTGGTCACCACGGGAATCGAAACCTAGAGTTTAGTGTTGTAAAACCATTAACTTACCACCGCCCCATCGAAGAACATATGGGTAGAGAAAAACCAACAAACATTTACTTAAAATAAAGATAATTTAAAGGAACTAAGTTAAAGACTGCTGTTTAAATTTAAAATTGTTGTCGTTGTACTTCTGTTTTAACTATACACGGAATTCCATAAAGTATTACAATCACACACAGAAACTTTAATCTGGAAAAATGCCAAATTATTAAACGAACATCAGTACGTAGTTTCAATACCGTCGAACAACGAAGTTCCAATACCACAATAAACAAACTCAATTTACAATTGTAAACGATCTATAATTAACAATAATATTGAAATTCAATGCTATGAAACGTTCCGCTGAAAGCTATGGGCTAACACAGTTTGAGCTTTAACCTCAGTCAATTTGCCTAGCCATATGATGTTTACCTATGGGTAGAATAGCGCCATCTGATATATCTCTCAATATTATTTGTTGTAAAAACATTACTAAATTAATTTTGATATAATTTTCTTACCACTCAACATGCTTTGTAAAATTTAGAATTAAATACATTTTTCGCATGAGCTATTACCATACACCTTAGAATCACTTCTAACAGTATAACCCATCTCCAAATTGTTTTCTTGGTTGTTGATTGTGAGGCATTTTTCATTAGCTTTCATCAAACAATGATGCATATCTTTAAGGATATCGAAGATTGCCCGGCATGGCCAGGTGGTTAGGGCGCTTGACTCGCAATCTGAGGGTCGTGGGTTCGATTCTCCGTCCCACCAAACATGCATGCCCTTTCAGCCGTGGGGCGATATAATGGATCAGTCAATCCCACTATTTGTTGCTAAAAGAGTAGTCCAAGAGTTGGCAGTAGGTGGTTCTGACTAGCTGCCTTTCTTCTAGTCTTTCACTGCTAAATTAGGGACGGCTAGCGCAGATAGCCCTCGTGTAGCTTTACGCAAAATTCAAAACAACCAACCATGTCGAAGATTTTGGTATTTCAATAGTCAAATCTTTCTAGGTGCTACTACAACTCAAATAGTCGTGTCTAAAACCGTTCTTTAGATGGATCGAAATCCATTCAATAATGAGCAACTAGCTATAAGTAGACAACGTGAGAAATGTAAGGAAGATAAGTAACTACGCACAAAGGGGATTCTAGGGATTTTGAATTATTAACTACTACGGTTGTGTATGAAAATTAGACATCTCAAACTTATTTCCACATAACGCACGCTTAACCTAAAAACGCACGTATCAGTTTTCCTGTGAAGACAATACATTGTATTAACGTAAAGTGGAAGTAAAGACTGAGCTCCAATACAAAAAATAAAAGCGTTGTATGTTATTCACACGTGTGACATAACGAGAGTGATCCATGTTTTTTATATATATTATATTTCGTTTCCTTATAAGTATGCACATAATCCTTTTTATTCTATCTAGCAGTTTTATCAGCTTATGTTCCATCATTTTTATTCCCCTTCTTTTCCGAGATCACCACTATATCAATATATTTTCTCGACGTCGAGTCACATTTAAGTTATTAGCATTTTCTTATTTATCCATTTATTTTGATTCAGAGTGTAACTATTAGGGGATTCGTCTTCCTTCTACAGTTAAGGGGATTCGTCTTCCTTCATTCCCTAAAGGTTTTTATGTCTTCTACAGTTAAGTTTGGCTGACGTAATTCAAATAGATCCTTCCCTCCGATTATGAATGATATAAATATTATGACCACTTTAATGTCAATGAGCTACTGATAGGTATACCAGGCTGTTATAAAGTTAGTTGGTTTATTTCTAAGGTCCGTGATTCGAAAACTAATCAAGCCAGAGCTTTGGAAAACGAGGTAATGATACGATGGGGAAAATTAATCTAATGCCAAAAATAATTATCATCAGAAAGCGTTGATCACAGAATACGCAAGCCAACATTTTATAACAATGGTAGAGTGACTAGTATTCATGCCCACTGTTGCTTGCAATCGTGAGAGAACGTGATGCAAAGCTGAATGATACAGTGTGACATTCAACAGTTGCACTTTACATGGTGTCGTATGTCTTTCATGCCCGTCAAAACAGCAGGCTCGTCACGGTAAATCAAAGACTTGATATGGCTCGATAGTAGAAATCAACAAAGGTGAAATATGAATACCATGCTAGTCATGTGTGTGGAAAATATTGGTTGATTACTCAATCTCAGCAAAGTCTTGACAGTCCGTACAATGGGGGTGGGAGGTGGAGTACCATCTTGCAAGAAGACTGGTTCATTCAACTCTCCACTTCTCTAAAGTATAGGAATCATAACATGCCCGAACGTACATCGACAACCGCTTCTCTTTGTTCAAATATGTTTATAAGTTTTTCTCTCCTTTTGCTGCTTCCATGTCAGTTTTACCATAATGTTGTACCAGCGTTATTGCTGTATTTTATTTGCAGTAATGTTTTACAATAACACTTCTGATGTTTATAAATAAACTGTCAGAAGCCGTTTCTAATGGCAACACGAAGTCTGACATTTTTTGTACTATTTTTAAACAATCATCGGCATGCAAACTGCACTATAGCGCTCCCTAGTAAGAATATTTTTTTTACATTTTATTTTTTAGCCATGTTTTTTTATCCTTCGTTTCAGCTGCTATATTGATACCATCTTAAGGAAGTCCTAAGAAGGACTGTTTCTGTAGTAGTGGCAGGGATTCGATCCTGGATGTTCTTGAAGGAGAGGCTGGTACATTCCACCCCAGATTTCATCAGACGTTGAGTCAACTAACTTAATTGAATGTCTTTAAAGGGGTATTCAGGTTTTTCTGACTTCTATGATAGGTTAATTGAGTATATTATCATTTAGATGGATGTAGAAATGCTTCTTTTGTTTTGTTTTTCTTGTCTGTGGACCGTGTGGTCCATATCTCATTATTTTAGTATTATTCTGTTCTATTGTGTGGTCTTCTCTGGCATGATAACCTTTTGCAGATAGTTCGCTATTACAAAGACAGTGTTGTATATCTGAATTATGACATTTGTTAGTCGTTTTGTTTTCCAGTGTATTAGAGTCTGTATTCACAATAGATATTGTAAATGGTGTCTCTTTATTATCCCCATTGGATCTTTATCTGATTTGGTGTTTAGTAACTGCGATTGTATTGTGTTATGTCTTCTGAATACCGTTCTGACTTTATGCTGCATATTTTCAGAGACACTTTTGACATAATAAAATATGACTGTTTATATGTAACGTTTTCCTGCGTATCTAAGGCTGATCCTGGTATTTAGAATATCTGATATGGGAACGTTATCTTCGAAATATTCCATGTAGAGGTCACTGAGTATTGGATATAAGGGTGAGCCCACGGCTAAGCCTTCTTACTATTGGTAGTATTTATCCCATTGTTGGAAGAAGGTTAATTTGATACAGAAGGCTGTGAGTCCAAGTAGACTGAGTTCTTAACATTAGAAGGTGTTTTGTCTGTTAAAGAAATCATGGTGCACAGTACTTTAAACAAAACACTATGATACTCCATGCACTCACACATGTAAACGAAACAGGTGTGTCATCTACCTAAAGAAATATACAGCACCACGTATATACGAGGTAAAAACACAACTTTCGACACTAGGCAGTCCTTTACATGTATTACTGAATTTATCATTGACTGTATAATTTGCAAAAATGCAATAGTTTATACATTGGACAAACAGGCTGCCTACCCGACGATCGAGCACGAGAACATCTAAACCATATTAAACTACGGAAACAGGATACACCTATACATATATTTTCACCATCAACAACCATAAAGTTGGGGACTTTTCGATTCTTGAACTTACTGGTGCTCCAACAAACATTCACAAAGGAGAACGACTGGAAAGGAGATTGATCTACAATCTAGAGATCCTACAACCATCTGGTTTAAATGAACGCTTTTATTTCCTCTAGATTTTATTTTTTATTTGATTTCCAATCTGTTTAATTGTTTCATGGCTTATAATATTTATGTAAAAAATGTAATTTTACACAGAAATTTGACGTTCAACATCCAAATACTAAGCACGCAATGTCTTTGAATTCTGTATGACCTGACGAAGAACGCTAGCACGAAACGTCATCTTTCTTTAAATAAAAACTTGGCGTTTGTTCAACTTATTCTTTAATATAAAATTTGTACCCCAATTAGATACAGAACTAAGTAGAATATTAACAGTTTCGTATTAGTGTTAAATGTCAGAATTAGATTTAATACAACACCTGACCGTGAAGCTTCGCTAAATAATATTATAGATTTATTTTATAAAGTTACTACTAAAAGTAAGAGCTAAGCGTAATAATGTATTATGCGTAGACATTTTGGCTGCTGTGGATGCGACAATGTTTAGTTTTCTAAAATAGTGTGTTTGATTAAAGACCTGGTATCGTTGGTTCCTTTCTAACGAAACCAGATCTGTTGCTTATTCTTAAATGAAATCGGGTTTTCAGCTGTGAAACATGTTTGCTTTTTCGAAGGACTTATCGAACCACAGGACGAAATCTCAGGTCTGCGTTTTGTAGACATTCAGAAGCTTTACACCAGATGGAAAAAAATCTTACCGTAAAAATGTTTCTTTAGGATACCTTTAGATAGAAATCTAAAAGCAAACAGGCGTTATATGTGAACTAAGAAGAAAGGAGCATAGAAAGTAGTATAGAAGTAATGATAAAGGTAAAACATTTGAAGAAGAGGTTCCGAAAAGCTTCCTAAAGCACAGTTTGTTATACGTGTCTCTGTATATTTGTTCAATATGGTTGTTAAGCTTCAATAAAAAGTTGACAAAACAATGCGATCTATTTTAGTGATGTAATTTCATATAGTAGTTTCATACAGTATCGTATTATTTATATATTTCGTATTATGCAAGTTGTAATGAATGTTACCAGATTTACTTTACTTTACTTGAAAGTTAATAGGCATTGTAAACTAAATATGACTTTTGATTAGCTAAAGTAGTAACATACTATTTGATTAGTCAAACCTTTGAGAAAATAACAGTCATTTGAGTATAGTATGCCTTTAGTGGCGAAACGTGGTATTTGTTAGTAATATATGTGTAATAGAACATCATAAGAAAATAGATAATAATTCAAATCACATCATTTTTAGGACCCACTGTTGGTCCCTGGTAGGGAGAGTACATAATAGCAATTAAAATGTACCCTGTTCGTTTATACTGCTGTCGACCAGGCGTTTAACTCATTATTAGAATTCACTGGGCTGGCTTGAAACATTATATATAAGTCTTAAGTGTAGAATGCTAAAGACAAATAGATTGATTTTATATACTTTTTACCGAAAAAACCTTACTGAGTTAGTAAAAAAAAAAGAGGTAATATGAATTATCAATAATTTTCTACTTTGATGTAATATCACGCACACATATATTAAATATTTTGTTCCTTCAATTAAAGCTATCTGCAGTAGGACTCGTTGCTCCATAATCAACTGATACAAATACATTTCAATCAAAAATTACTATGTGTAACCCAGCAGGCCTTTGATATTCTTGAAAGGCCTTGTTAACAGAGACGAATGATATAGCGGAGTTTGAATTCCATTCTCAAACTGAAAATCCATATCGTACCATATAAAATTATGTGATTTAAATTATCCTCCGTTTCATTGTGATCAAATATCACACAGATATTAGTGCTTTTTGTTGTTCCACAAGTGTGATACTTGGCTGGGAAATACTGAAGGTCACCACGGAAAAGTTCTAATGTAAGAAAAATCATTTGTGCAATTTCTTATTTGTTTTTACAAGTTTCGACCAAACACTCTTATAAACAAGATAAAGTGACTTTTTATTTTATTATTGTTCATTGGTTTACTTTTATTGAGCAGGGTATCCTTCAAAAATTAAGATCAGAACAAGGCTTTATAGATCGAATAAAAAAAAAGAAGGGGGTGAAAAAGAAAGAAGGAAAACAGCTTGCGGTCTTAACAACAAAGATGGAATCTCACGAATAGTCTCAAACCCAGATATTATCGATCTCTCATCACCGATATACGCAGACCGACAGCTAGTTCTTGCAGTTTCATCAAGCAACCATAACTTATTATAACAATTCTGAATGATGTTAGCTGAATAGTATGCCTCGGGCCAAGGGAGCAATGTGATAAGAACCTCAGAATTTTTAACTTTACGTCTTACATATTTCCTTTACTCTTACAAATGATTTAAAATAAAAAAAGTTGTGAACACAAACAATTCAATACGGAAGCAGTGATAATGATTTGCTTTAAACATTTTTTTTCATTATGATTTGGGTGGTCTAAAACCAACTTATAAAGTGGAGAGCAGAGACGTTCTTATAAAGTTAGATATACAAATGAAAATCCCTTGTTTATATACATACTTATTATCATCAGATATCTAATTTCTATAAATATTGTTGTTTTGTTACCATGCTGGTAAGAAAATTCACTAATTTAAGAAACAAGTCATGTTAGTAGATATTTCAAGAATGGTCGTTTTATTGTTCTCTACGAGTTCAGAGGTATGCTTCGGGGCTTATATTGCGCTATAATCCAGTGTATGATCTCTGCGGTGGATAGAGCGCAAATAGACCATTGTGCAGCTTTGCGCTAGAGACCAACAAAAGAGCATTTTTTAAATATACTTCGAAGAAACTGTAAACATAATATGGTCTATAGCCAATAAATAGATCCACAAAATAGCATTTTTGTTTTAATATATTTCGAAGAAACTGTAAACATAATATGGTCTATAGCCAATAAATAGATCCACAAAATAGCATTTTTGTTTTGATATATTTCGACGAAACTGTAAACATAATATGGTCTATAGTCAATAAATAGATTC
Source organism: Limulus polyphemus (assembly GCF_000517525.1). NCBI lineage: Eukaryota > Metazoa > Arthropoda > Merostomata > Xiphosura > Limulidae > Limulus > Limulus polyphemus. The sequence continues at coordinate 1,042,793 of NW_013665672.1, read as the reverse complement.
ACAAAAGAGCATTTTTGTTTTAATATACTTCAAAGACACTGTAAGTATAATATGGTCTATAGTCAAGGTATATAACCAATGCTGAATAATTACTTTCGTAAATAAATTGCTTAACATGAGTATTTCAAAAGATCAATTATATATCAGTAAATATTTAAATCTGATGAAAAGGCTAAACGATTAATTCATATACATTTAAAAATCTTTGGTTTGTTTGAAAAAATATGTAGCTAAACTTTATTTGATATTTTAAAATATTTAGTGTGAACTCGATTTTTGTTTGACTTGCATATATTAGGTAGGCAAGAAATTAATGTCGCATTTTGGAACACTTTCATTACCCCCCCCCCCAAATAACTAATATTATTGACTTATAACAAATATAATTTTCATAATTGTGTTTTGCCAGAAAAAGGCGTCAACACCGTAACAATAATATATTATTACTATTTGATGACAATAGCTGCCACTCGTAACATATCGACCCTAGTATTAGCGAAATTGTCTACGTAGAACTAAAATTGAAATTATTGAACAGACTTATTTTGAAAAAAATTGTAGAAAACAGTAAACTGGGTTGATTTTAAAGTACTAGGTCGTCAAGAAACTAATGTAGCGTTTTGGAACACTTTCATTAACTACTCCCCCAAAAAACGTACATCGCGTA
>NW_013665672.1:1032171-1041439 GCF_000517525.1 Limulus polyphemus | reverse complement strand
GGTATTTTCATCTAAAAAAGTGACATTAATTTATTGACGACATAATATAAACAATCACCATGTAACATAAAATATTCTGAAAACACCTGATTTTCTCAACTCACAAAAATGTGATATATAAAACAGTGAAGTTTTAAGGTTGTTTAACGCAAAATTTAAAAAGGTTATAAATTTTACGTTATTTATTCTTCACACATGTCTTATTTGTATTTACCATGGTGATAGTGTTTTTATTTAGATCATGTTATCTTACATAATGTGTTTACAGTTAGGAATGTATTGCACTAATTATTTCGTGTACCATGAGAATATTTAGTGTATGAATATACTAATTTTTAAACATGGATTCTAAGTTGAAGTAAAACAATATTTTATCAGGAGATGAGGAAGATCTAAGAAAGCAAACAGACAGAAATCAAGACATCAGTGCTCGAGAAACTGCAAAGCGATTACAAGGTAAAGAAAACAAAAAACGAATGATATTATTGTATCCAGGTTACCAATATTTTCGTAACTACATCATAGACTAAAATACTTTAGGTAATAAGCAGTAAAATATTGTTTTTCATTTAGTATTATTTGAATTTCAATGTAGACTTTTTGTGAAATTATCTATTGAAAGCTACGCTGCTATACACAAATAACAATAAAAGCCAAATTTAATGGTTATATTAGAAATTTTTTCACAGTATTCTAACGGTTTACCTTTAAAAATCTTATAAGGACTCGTTGGTCAGGTATGTTTCTTGTTATTGGATACTAACTGCAGTCGGACAAATCAGTATCATATGACAATAAGCTAATACGTTAAGAAGTCACTGATAAAACGGTCTACAACTATTTCATTTTTTACTGAGCTACAAGAAATCCAATGTTTAATGAACGTTTATAATCAAAAACGCCTTTGTAATGAATGTATATATATTTATCTTTGAGCCGAAATTTTGTAAAAACAATAAAATACATGATACTGCAAAATAGATTTACTATTTAAATAATTATTTAATTGGTACAGTTTGTTTGGTTATTAGTTTCCGAATTTCTCTACCTCCCTTATTCCCTCTTCCCCCCCCCCCCTAAAAGTAAAAATAAAATAAAAACAAAAAAATTCGAAGATTAAGTAAGGACATTGGGGTCAAAAGATTTAGGAAGTGAGAAATATCAACTACAATCATTTGTTACTAGAGAGCGATGTGAAGGAAAGGTTAATATTTTAATTTATAGACTTCGACTATATTTTAAACTATTACCGGTCGAGTTATTTTAATAATATATTTACAAGCTAAAGTATAAAAAATAACATAAAACTGATAAATAACAAGCGTGACATTTATAATTATTGTAAAAAGAACCTCATTAATTATAATCTGTGATAACCGGCTCTTGCTACCTAGTAAGTCCTCCTTATGGGACAGCAGTAAGTATACGGACTTACAACGCTAAAATATGGGGTTCGATTCCCCAAGGAGGACACAGCAGATAGCGTATTATGACTTTGCTATAAAACAAGCAAACAGTAAACAAACAAGCAAGCTATGCAGTGAAACGTAACAATAGCCAATAATAAATAGTATTATTTTTTAAGCAACTAATTAATTTCGCAACTTAATACAAATGTTTTGCAATGTTCTGCTGTAAAAGATGGCCAATAATAAATAGTATTATTTGATTATTTTCTAAGCAACTAATTAATTTCGCAACTTAATACAAATGTTTTGCAATGTTCTGCTGTAAACAATGTTGGAAACTCGGTTTTCTTTTTCCTTCACTGAAAGTGTCAACAATTGTTACTTAAAAACTGTTATATTGAAATTCGAAATACAATTAGTTAACACAGATAAATATGCCGTTTTGTTTCAAAAAGATGCAAAAATTTGCTAAACCAACATTTTAATTTGTTAACATTTCTAAAATTATTTTTACATTAGGCCACAATGTCAGTATACATCATCTAAGTTTCTTATATGTTTCTTATTTCGGTTTAAAATTGAACCTGTCTAGTGGCAAAAATTATTACAGAAAGTTGTAAAATACTTCTAGACCATTCTATATTTTCGAACTGTACAGTTTTCTTGTTTATGACCATGAGTAATTTCGGTTCATCTTTAGTCTACCAAAAGTTATGTATAACTAGACAGAAAAGCTTTTTTTATTAGTAAAAAGTTTCAAAATTTTCTGAGATCAGTTCCAGACTTCGCACGTGATCTGCAATTTAGAGCACGTCACGAACCTCCAGAAGGTGTTAGTTGGAAGGAAGTTGGGGCTTCCTCAGTTCACGTCGTCTCAGCAAGGCTTATGAAAACGAATACAGAATTCTAAATCAGTTTAGGTCAACAGCCATGAAAATACTGAGGACGAATGGAATTTTCAGTCATAGATTGAAATAAGCGAAATAAGAAAGTGATCTTTTGGGATTCACATTTAAGCTGTTTTTATTGTAAAACTGCGTAATTTACAACTTTGAAATGTTAGTAGATTCGATTTTCTGAGAAAGAGGCGATCAGTCATAAAATCTTTTTTACTTTCTGAAATGAACAATAAGTTTGTATATTCGTCTTTTCTGGTTATGAATATCTATCCCTATTTCACTCCATAGACTACATTATTTTAGTTCTATTTCCTATACTGTTGTGTTGCTTGTACTTTCTTTTAATTAAATTATCACAGCAGACCTATTTTCACAGTCTCATTTGTAACCTTTTCTGTACTTAGCAAGTTTTTCTGCTATTTATTGGAAATAGAAATTATTGTCAAAACAGTGAATAACATGGGTATAAAATGTAAACATTATAAAATTTCTATCTCTTTATTATATGAAAATGGCCTGCACCAAAATACAGTCACATGTTAATAGTCTACTTTGTGATTGGTTGTTTTCCGAACACTTAAATAAAGCTGCATAAGAATAATGTGGCGCAAACCAACCAACCAGAATAATGGTTATAAAAGTACAAGCAGCCACACTATTCCCAGCAGTAGTGTTCATACATACGTGACTTCTAGGGCAGAGTGACCACATGACAAAAGTGTAGAAACTGAAAATGTTGGCGGTGAAAACTATTCCATCATACAGGTTATGGTGAAATTTTGTGTTTCAATAAGAGCTGTATGGAAACTCTGAAAGTAGATAAAACTAGTATTGTTGGTAAGTGAATTAATCGAGGAAGGAAAGCCAAACTCTTCAAAGGTGATGTTAAGTAACTCAAGGAATAAGTGATACAGGACGAATAAGTAGAGATATTGTCAACGGCTTATTTGTAAATTCAGGTGTAAATGTTACTTCCAGAACAGAATGACACACATTAGCACAAAGTGACCTCAGTAGATTTGTAGCTGTTCAAACACCACTGCTTGGGAGATAACAGAAATCCAATAGGCTGAAATGGATACGAACTTCCAACAGTAGGACGAACAAAGCTAGAGAAGGGTGCTCTTTACAAATGATTCAAAATTCAAATTGTTGCCCAACAATCACTGATATTTGGTTTGGTGGTATATGCAATATATAAAGTGGACCATGTTGGGAATCAATAGAAGTGGGAGCTGCATCTCAGCTAATGATGTTGGGAATCTACGGAAAATTGATCGCATCCTGACTGCTGATAGGTACAAGCTAATTCTTATTTATCACCCATTCCCTGAGAAACAGGATCTATTGGGCAGGGTTCATCTTCCAGCACAACAGTCACCCCAATTATACAGCAAATGTGGTAAAACTATAACAGGTAAAATAAAGAGGTCGATATGAGGAACTCCTACAACCATGACTTTACCTATACAAAGTCCTCATGTGAATATTCTTAAAGCTGTATAGGATTATATGGAAACTTAGAAGGTATAATAACGATCAAACAATCTTGCTTAATTGATAGGCTTAAGGAAGCATAAAAATATCCTGCTTTCTTTAAACTAAATATACAATACTGATGCTTTGTCAATTTACTCACTTCAGTTTTGTATTTTCGGCTGTTATGTACTGTATTAATGACAAACTTTTTACTTAGTTGCAATTATAGTGTAGTTCCAGTACTGTGTATATATATATCCAATACTATATATATTGTCTGGACCAGTATTTTTCCAAGGGTTTTGAGGGAAGTTAAGGATTGGATATGTCAAGCTCTTGCTACTTTTTTCTAAGTCCTTAAATAATGAGCAGGTACCAGAGGATTGGAATTAGCTAATGTCACCCCTCTTTTCAAGATTGGTGATAAAAATTGTCCCAGTGATTGTGGGTCCATTAAGCTTACATCAGCCGTGGGAAAAGTTTTGGAAAGTCTGATAAAAGATGCTTTGCAAAGTCACTTAACAAAGTTTATAATTTTATAGGATAGTCAACATGGTTTCACTAAGGGAAAATCTTACTTTACAAATATTTTGACATTCTTAGAAAAGGTTACTGCTTATGTAGATGAGGGTAAGGATGTCAATTTTTTGTATCTGGATTTTCAGAAAGCATTTGACAATGTGCCACATAAAAGGCTTGTAAAATTATCTCTATAGATGTGGGAGATAAGTTAGCAAATTGGATAAAATAGTAGCTGGATGGAAGAGAGAAGAGGGTTGCTACAAATGGAGTTCATTCAAGCTGGATTAATGTTAAAAGTAAGGTACCTCAGGGCTCAGTCTTAGGACCTTTGCTCTTTTTGAATTACATCATTGACATATAGGAAGGAATAGTCAATAAATTACTTAAATTTGTAGATGGTATTAAGGTCTTGGGTGTTGCTTGCTGTGAAGATGATGCTGCTGATTTACAAAAGAATTTAGATCATTTAGAGAGTTGAGCAAATAAATGGCAAATGGGTTTTAGTTATATTAAATGCAAGAAAATGCATGTGGGTTATCATTTTTTAAATTATAAGTATAATTTGGATGGGAATAACCTTAACAGTGTCATCAAAGAAAGTGATCTTCGTATAACAGTTGATCAGTCTCAAAAGCCATCCAAGCAGTGTGCTGTTGCTACTGGTAGGGCAAATAGGATTTTAAAGAGGTTATAATTTCATTGTTAGGCCACTTTTGGAGTATTGTGTTCAGTATTTGGCTCCTTACCTCATCAGGAAGTAGATTGAATTGTTAGAAACGGTTCAGAGAAGGGGTAGTGGAATGGTGCCTTTGATGGAGAGGTTGTCATACGAGGAAAAGTTGAAATCTCTCAAATTGTTTTTTCTTGAAAAAAAGAAGAGTTAAGGGGAATTTGACTGAAGTGTTTAAGAATGTAAACGGAATTTATAGTGTAAATACATTATCTTTTTCATGCTTAACAGTGAAAATAGTAGGACTAGGGTACACAATTATACATTTTGGCAGAGTAGGAGTCATCTTCAGTTAAAACAGTTATATTTTTCTAATAGGGTGGTTGGCCTTTGGAATGGGTTGCCTTCGGGTGTTGTGGAGGCCGTACATTTAAGTGAGTTTAGGAGAAAGTTTGATAAGTATATGAATGATAAGGGCTGGCTTAATTTTTTTAATTTAGTTATTAATAGTTTTAATCTAGTTTCGAGGATGAGACAGTCTAGGTGTGCAACAGGTCTCAAGTTGTCCCAAAATATTATGTATATAGGCACATGTAAACTCTGTGTGGGTGTGTGGGTGTATATATATATATATATGTGTGTATCTCTCACATACAATTGTCGACTAGTGAAACATTTCTTATAACATATATTTTAATTCTTAGTATAAAATTAAAACCATTGTTCTAGAGAAAAAGAATAGTTTTTGATTTATAATAAGGTTTTCTTCTGGTTCCAGGAGGAAACTTTATCTGGCCGAATGAATCTGAAACGAAAGAACAAGGGACAATTGTTAGTCCTAACCCGCAGAATTTTCCTGGTAAGTTAGGTTTTATTGTTTATTCCTGTAATATACGTTTTCACCTGATTTTAAAATGTTCTTAACAGAATACACATCAGGTGATTCTACATCAATTAAACCCTGCGTGAAAAACTTCAGAAACTTCTAAAACTGTTGAATAACTTTCAAAGATGGTTGAATATTTAAGTTGACTAGGTAACCTAATTTTTCTTTGTAGAGAACGTTGGTTCAGACTGAATCGCAGATTTCCTGAACTATGCCGTTTTTATCACTATGGAAAACGTCTGACAACATCTGTTAGTAGTACCTATTTTAAACGTTTAATGGTCGCACCTTCGATCAATTTGTGATAACTGCGCGAGTTGCATGAGAAAAATTCCATAAAGAATTACGACTCTTTTTACAGCATCGTAGATGGTCACAGCTGTGTGGCTTAAAATTGCTTAAGTACCCTGTTCCTTTTTTAAATCAGAGTACTGGGGCTTTTTGATGCGTCAAAATTAGCCCTGTAATTTTGGTAAGAGCTTAAAATGACATTTAATAATTTGTTACCTTCACTAAAAACACATATGCAGCGAGATTTATCATTCGAAACATCACTTCTCACTAAATTATGCAGCTTTCGGAAAATTCCACCTCTCATCAGTAATCCTGAACAAGAACAAATCGAAAGAACCAGACCAAGCTTCATATAGTCTTGGAGTTTATATTATATGTTACTTTCGCTATTATAGCGTTTCATTTAGTGAGTGAAGCCTCCTGGCGATAATCAAGTGAAATCCTAAAAAAAAAACAGCCACGTGACGCGCTAAAAATGGACACAATTTAATGCTTTTCCTTGCGGCGGGCTTTAACTTAGGAAACTGTCTTTGAAAGTCAAAATCAAATAATTGATCATGTACTATATTTTTTTCTATGTGTGTACATGTTTATTTTGCAAGGCACATCAATCATGTACAATAATAATAAAAATAGCGCCGCTTGAGAGATAACATTCAACGTTTTATTATTCCCCCATTAAAAGCGAGTACTGTGTTTTATATATATTAATGACAGATCTATTCGTTTAACTGTTACAACTAAAGCAACTAGAGAAACACAATATTCTATGTATGGTTGCTAACCTTACAAACTACTAATATACAGCAAATACAAGAAACGGTACTAATTTGTTTATGACAAATACAAGAAACGATACTAATTTTTTGTAACAAATACAAGAAACGATTTACAAACAAATTAGTATCGTTTCTTGTATTTATTACAAACAAATTAGTATCGTTTCTTGTATTTATTACAAACAAATTAGTAGTACGTTCTATATGAGATATCCCAAAGAAACTTCACTTTGTAGAATAATTCTATCAAGTATTTAAGGTATTACTGAAATTATTATCATGTTAAAATCGGTCAGAAAATAAAAATGTTTGCATACTAGTGTTAAAGTATCTATAGAAGACTGAACTTTCGAGTAGAACAAAGTCCTTATATACAAAGCTCCAGTCCTACATTTCATTTAATAACTATAAGCTTTGATTAACGAAAGCTCATTATCTTTCTCGATTGACAATTACAGTTTGAGTAAATACATAATGGAATATCATAAAGTTTACATTACTTTTCTATAACAAAACTGAAACTTAACTGTTCCTACTACTCAAACATTAGTTAGGGTACGGGATTTCTGAAGATCAATATTATTTGTTACAAACAAATTAAGATCATTTCTTGTATTTATTACAAACAAATTAGTATCGTTTCTTGTATTTGTTACAAACAAATTAGTACCGTTTCTTGTATTTGTTATAAACAAATCAGTACCGTTTCTTGTATTTGTTACAAACAAATTAGTATCGTTTCTTGTATTTATTACAAACAAATTAGTATCGTTTCTTGTATTTGTTATAAACAAATTAGTACTGTTTCTTGTATTTGTTACAAACAAATTAGTATCGTTTCTTGTATTTATTACAAACAAATTAGTATCTTTTCTTGTATTTATTACAAACAAATATGTACCGTTTCTTGTATTTATTACAAACAAATTAGTACTCTTTCTTGTAATTGTTATAAACAAATTAGTACCGTTTCTTTTATTTGTTATAAAAAAATTAGTACCGTTTCTTGTATTTGTTACAAACAAATTAGTACCGTTTCTTGTATTTAAAAGAAACTTCACTTTGTAGAATAATTCTATCAATTATTTACGGGATATCTCATATAGAACGTACTTGTAAATAATTGATAGAATTATTCTACAAAGTGAAGTTTCTTTGGAATATCTCATATAAAACGTACTTGTAAATAACTGATGGAATTATTCTACAAAGTGAAGTTTCTTTGGGTTATCTCATATAGAACGTACTTGTAAATAACTGATGGAATTATTCTACAAAGTGAAGTTTCTTTGGGTTATCTCATATAGAACGTACTTGTAAATTTGAAATATATATATATGTGTGTGTGTTTGTGTATAAATCGTTCATGAAGTTTTTGCAGTGAAAACAGTGTATACACATATATATATATATATATATAACAAAACCAACTAAAATGCGCACGGAACTTTCTTTATTTTCTTGTGACATCCTGTTAAAATATTCACAGAGTTTTAATCAATCTTCTAGAAGTTTGAATCTTGCCATTCTCAAACCTACCATTATTCTGGTGTTGCAGACAAACAAAATAGATGCTCGAGACTCCAGATAGACTTAACTTGTCACCTCTGCTTTGGATTCTTGTTGTTCAACGCTTTCTTGACGTCACAGCGTCTGTTCTTTCTTTCTACGAGCAGATGACAGGTGGCTCTTTCTGGCGATCATGTTTTTTGGATATGACAAAAACCCTTGTAATCTCAAAGTTCTGTTCTGTGGATAAGGAGGACACGTGGATCCGAGCCAAATGTATAACTTGTAGTTGTTTCTTTTCATATATATATGCTTTGTTTTGGCGTGTAAAAATAAACGAACGATAGGTTCACAGTAAATGTTTCACGAGTAACTATATCATATCGAACCACTTAAAAATGTCAACAGATAATTCAGACAGTTTATTTGTACCGAAATATTGTATAACGTATATTATAGTATCATAACTGTGTCATATTTTTATAACGTATATTATAGTACCATAGCGGTAACATATTGTATAACGTATGTTACAGTATCATAATGGTGAGATATTGTATAACGTATGTAACAGTATCATAACGGTGACATATCGTGTAACGTATGCTATAGTACCATAGCGGTAACATATTGTATAATGTATGTTACAATATCATAATGGTGAGATATTGTATAACGTATGTTACAGTATCATAATGGTGAAATATTGTATAACGTATGTTACAGTATTCAGTGACATATTGTATAACGTATGTTACAGTATCATAACGGTGACATATCGTATAACATATGTTACAGTATTCAGTGACATATTGTATAAT
>NW_013665672.1:1028102-1031446 GCF_000517525.1 Limulus polyphemus | reverse complement strand
CATAACGGTGACATATCGTATAACGTATGCTATAGTACCATAGCGGTAACATATTGTATAACGTATGTTACAGTATCATAACGGTGACATATCGTATAACGTATGCTATAGTACCATAGCGGTAACATATTGTATAACGTATGTTACAGTATCATAACGGTGGCATATCGTATAACGTATGCTATAGTACCATAGCGGTAACATATTGTATAACGTATGTTACAGTATCATAACGGTGACATATCGTATAACGTATGCTATAGTACCATAGCGGTAACATATTGTATAACGTATGTTACAGTATCATAAAGTTATACAATATCTCACCAGTATGTTACAGTATTTAATGACATACTGTATTACGTATGTTACAGTATCATAACAGTATAGTGAAATTGCATTTCGATGTTAGAATCGAACCATGCAATTTTTTCATGATGAAACTTTTGCTTTTGGAAATAGATGTTGGTCAAAATGTAGCTTGAAAATATAATCTGCTTTATCGCATTTTACAAATTTAGAAGTGCTGTGCTAAAACAAAGCTAAATGTTTTGAAAATTGTTCAAAGGTAAGTTTATGTTGCCAGCATTTAACTTACTTTGGTAAACTTACTATTAGTCTAGAAGTGTACCATAAATATAACTATATAGGGTTTCATTTCAAAACCTACTAACAAAACATGAGAAGTATAATTATATTCAAACCCTTGGAATTAAGGTTGTATATTGTGAGTGTATACGTAACTTTTAGCATAGTCGGCAATATTATACTGTTCTGAGCAACGTACATTTTTGTGAAGATATAATAAAAATTGTGTTTTTTCATTAATGTTTATGCATTTTCATAAGCCTCATGTATGAACACTGTAATGCAGGAATTCACAGTTCATGGCTCAGTAAATGTACCTGACATTGTATTTCAGTTTGTTTCCCCCTTGGAATAAGTTAATAAAAATAATAACTTTGAATTATATAACAAAAATTCAACCCAAACGTTTATGCTGAATTAATGAATGGTTTGACTTCAAAGAGTTTATTTCAAAAGAAATGATGAAATACATCAGGATACATCTGGTTAGGCAGTTCAACTTCTAGGCATAACTACTAGCTATAATTGGAGGAACACGTTACGTAAGAACAAAATTCGACATATAGTAAAGAAGCAGATATGTAGTGCTCTAAAATATTATAGGATTACACATTTTCAAACTATTACAGATTAAAATTAAAGTGTTATCATTCTCAATAATGTGCAAACATAGTTATAGACACTTATTTACACGCCTAAGATGAATAAGTTGTTTTGTTTCGTGTTAATAACATACTAGCCATTCTTTCTTTGTGCATTAATAGAATATTGCACTGCCTAGACCATGTCGTACATAAACATGGGTCTCATTCTATTAAAATGAATACTAAATTCTGTAATCACGCTCTGCCAATCAGGTTTACATAAACATTCATAACACAAGACCAGACAGGTGAAAAATTAACATAAATTGGAAGTTCACCAGATAAACTGAAGAAATAAAATAACATAATACATTATGAAATAACCAAAAGTTTCAAATGTCAATCTAAACAGTATGTGCAGCTGGTTTAGTTGTCATTACTATAACCTCAAAGATACATGTACCAACGTAAAAGATGCATCTGTTGCCATGCCTAACCAGATTAATTAAAGAAGACATTTGTTTTCAAAACTTAAAATGATTCCACTTTGCGACGGAATGTTTATTTATGTAACAAGACGTTTTTATAGACTCAATAAGTGATGTACTGCTTAATAAACCGATAACCTTCTGATTATGTTAGCTCAAGTTACAGTAGTTATTGTAAGAACAAAGAGTGAAGGATCTAGTGAATAATGAAATAAGTTTTGTGTGCTTGTTTCAGAAAGTTCACGCGCATAACATTTACTAAGTTTGAATTAATAGACTTAGAAAGAAGGTACCTAGTCATCAGAATCCATCGCCAACCACTCTACTGCTCGCCCCCAGTGGCACAGCGGTATGTCTGCGAACTTGCAACGCTAGAATCCGGGTTTCAATACCCGTGGTGGGCAGAACACAGATAGCCCATTTTGTAGCTTTGTGCTTACTTACAAAACAAACAAACAAACTCAACTGCTCTTGTCTGGCTGAATACTGTGATTAAAATGTTACTTTTATAGTGCACCCATAGTCCCAAAGTGCGGGGTGCATTTTTGCGGCAACGTTTTTGCAGATTCACAATCCGTGCTAGCTAGCAATATTAACTGATTTTGGAAATTTATAACTAGAAGCAGATTGTCGAAGTTTAAAAGTTCTTCGATTACCATAGGGTTAGAACCACAACCACTTTGGGAGTGAATATACAGGTTTAAATAAAGTGCGTAATCCTATAGCTTTACAATAAAAATAACCAAATTTCACGAATGTGTTTTTATGATTAATAAACATATTGTTTATGAAACTAAAAGTAAACATGTTATTGGGTATACACATGTCTAAAATAAAAATCAAAATAGCCCCCCCCCCTCAGTGGTACAGCGGTATGTCTGCGGACTTACAACGCTAGAAACCGGGTTTCGATACCCATAGTGGGCAGAACACAGATAGCCCATTGTGTAGCTTTGTGCATAACTTTAATCAAACAGTCAAACAAAAAATAGTACTAAAATAAACTTCTTTGAAACGCTGTTTTGAAACAGAAAATCAACATTATTTCCATAGACATTGCCAGTAAAGTTTGTTTGTATGAAGTTAAGCACAAAGCTACACAAAGGGCTATCTATGCTCTACCCACCACGGGTATTGAAACCCGGTTTCTAGCATCGGGAAAGTAACAAAATTTCTACACAGTTGAACCTTCACCACGAACTAGTACAGTCGCATTTACGTGTATATTTGGGAAGTTTTCTAATTAAGCGTTGGTAAGGAAGTATATTATAAGGTGGTAAGTCTAAGCAATGCAAAACTATCACGTTGGAAATGCTAATTAGATCAAAATAAAGTTTATTTAAACAATGACACACTTGGCTACTGTAATAACCCAAAATCAGTTTTTTATGTATACAGTTGGAAAAAAGTTAAGCACCCCCGTGTTTTTTTCAAGTGATTCAGATTCGACGTTCTTGTGACTGATTATAAATTGCCATTCAATATAAACGTGTTTATCAAATGAAACTATGCATTATTGGGCACAAGAAAACAAGATTATCACCGTAAAATAACAATTTTTAATTTAGATATCATGACATCAAAATATGGACAGTTTTCACGCTTAAAATTATCTTTAATAAGTATTGTAAGTGAAAGCTCAAAAACGTTATTGAATTGTCAAATCACATTACAAAATGTCAAT
>NW_013665672.1:1023424-1027102 GCF_000517525.1 Limulus polyphemus | reverse complement strand
AAAATATTTGGGGGTGCTTAACTTTTTTCCAGGTGTATATATAAAAGCGAAATTTGTTGTATGTTTGTCCGGTAATTCCTCGCACATTATTTGATCCATCTTCACCAAACATGGCATAGTGACTTCTACGGTCCCTAGAAGTAACATGGAGGAGACAAACTTCCAATTGGAGGGTTGGACCCCCATCTAATTCCGATAAAACTACCAAATCAGCACAACTTGACAAAGTGATACAGGCTGACACGAGGAAGGTCATACAGGTTGGACCTCAGCTATTCTATATATATATATAGATATATATATATATAAAGCGAAATTGTATGTTTGTCTGTCTACTAACTCTCTGCACGCTATTTGACCAATCTTCACCAAAGTTGACATGGTGACTCCTACAGTTCCCAGAAGAAACATGAATGGGTAAAAATTCTCACCAGTATTCCCACAAAAAAAGGTGCATATTTAATTTTGCCAAACAACGTGCAACATGTAACCTGTTTCTGTATTTTTCTATAATAGTGTAACATCATCGTTTCTTTGTTTTGCAGTGTTTATCAACAAGTATAACCTCGAGTAATCCTTAAATTTTAAGGTTTAAGTTAAATCTAGTATTAGAATAAGGAACTATTTTGTGTTTAAACACAGAATGGGTAAGACGAACCGCTCGAACTTCATTTACATGTTTATCAATGCTCTGGTTTTAAAAAAACCAGTAGATGTAATGTCGTCACCGTCTCAGAGTAGGTTGGTATTTGGTAAATTTGTCGAAAACGACTTTATTTTATAAAACGAAAAAGCTTATGCCATTAAGAACTTTCATTCGCAATACAATGCAGTGGACTACTGTTGTGCTATTTTTAAAAATGTAACTGTAATATAAGTGTGGCAATACAGCGATACGTTTCGAGTATCGTATCGTGGAGCCGTGATATGATTGTATCGATACGATTGATATATCTTCATGGATTTGGCAAGCTTTCAGTAAACATTATAAGTCTTTGGTAAAACAAAGAAAATCAGAAACTTTAATAAAGTATTTTTGAAAAAAAATAATGATTCAATAAAGGAAGATGAGCATTAAGTACTACGTGTTGTCTTCATTTCTTTTATCAAAAACATTACATGCAAAGTAACATAACCAGTTAACAATAACAAAATAGAGAGACAAATATTAACTTTTTTGTACTTCTTTGCCAGCTGAAATTTAGTTGATTAAACCTGAAAATTTGAAAAAAACACTGTAAAGTGTGAAGTACCTGAATAAGATAATGCTAGTAATATAGGTAATAAATTACATACAAGACTGTCAAACTTTGTAACAAACCGTTGGTAAAACTTCTGTATCTAGATACGCATCCCTAAACTGTAATGAACATAATATACTTAAGAAGTACTAATTATTTGTTTTAAACAAGAATAATTGATGAACTGATGCTTCACACAGAAAACTATGCAGGGAGCTGATATAGAGAACTGATAACTTCTCTGGCAGGGAACTGATCAACTTTCTTAGTGTAAAATTCAATGTAAATTACTTTAACCTCTCATTTGATTATTGACCCTTTAGGAGAAAAGTAATATGCATGCTTAACCATTAATATGCCAGGAAAAGACATATCAAAATATCTTTCAAAAAATAATTCAGAGACTACAAGAAATGAATCGCAGGAGAAAAGAGCAGTAAGGCTGAAAGTGGAAAAAGTTAGAAGAGCTGAAATAAGTGCACAATAATCTGATGAATTAAGAAGTGAAAGACTTGAAAGAATAAGGTAGGCAGCTGTAGCAAGAAGTTTGAGAGAAACTGAAGGGGAGGGAGAGAGAAGAAGGCAAGGATTACATTTGGTAGCTGATCACTATGATTCTCAATGTGGCATATCAAGAAGCTTTAATTTAGAGTGTGTGTAATGTTTATTTTCAAAATCGAAGATTTGGAGAATAAATAAAATGTTATGAAAATTCAATTGTTATATAAATGTTCTTAAAAGAAATTTCTTTGTTTTAATACCTATTTCAAGTAATTTGGACACTGGTGCAAGGAACGGGTGTTTCAGCTAGTAATTAATAAAGTTCAATTTGAAATTTCTGTGCTATAAGTACAGGATATAGATAAAGAAAACCCGAATATAAAAAAATTTATACCTTAAAAACTACTTGTCCTAAAGCTGAATTGCACCAGAGGCACATTGAGAATCATCAAGAAACTTTAGGCATTGTACAGTATTTCAATAACTGTCACGGAAGGTGTTCGATATGCTTTCCTTCGTTCTCAATCCCTAAATGAAGCTACTGCAAGCATCATCTGTTTTAGACAGTGTTCATTATCTCGAAATATCCTAAGCATTGACACGCCTTTTACCCAACTAATCGATTCTTATTGCTAAAAGAGAGAAAGAAGATGAAGCAATGTGTGTGTCTGCGAGAAGTGTGAGTTAGGAAAGTAGCTTGATGTGGTTTTCAAAGCATCCTGTACCAAAACCAAAGTTTCCTGAATAAAAACTTAGGATTCTGATGAAAGTTTGTTTCCTTAACTCAAGTGCTATTTTTTTAAGGATATAATCTTTCTTAATGACCACTCTGTGTATCTAGCAGTTTGATATGCTGAATGGTAGTGTCATAATTAACGAAAACTGAATAGATAGCAATAACTAAACTGCACAGGAGTGTTTTTGTTTTGTTTTTAATCAAAGAAAAACTAAACTCAGCAGTAGTTTTAACGTTTTTGATAAAGCTTTACAGTGCTTGCAATTTTTTTTTATAATAAAAATACCGATATCACAAGGTTCTTATCACGACGTAGAAAGTGATCACTATCATATCTACTTAATAAGCATGTAATGTTGCATTGTTCTTGCAATATTATCATTGACCTTTATCGACAGAATTAATTATCAATTTACGTTTCAGGATCTGAATGTCAATATCAAAAGTTGTAGTCAATAGAAATAATGTTACACTTTATTTTCAATAATATACATATCTTTAATTTCTTTGAAGACTAGGTGGTAAAGATATAGCATTTCTGGTGATCTAGTCATTAATATTTCGTTATGCTTGAGAAGAATTTTGTATTTTGAGTTAGACTGCAAGCTTTCGGACTTACGACGCTAAAATCGGGGGTTAGATTCTCTTCAGCGAACAGATCGCACATAACTCATTGCGTAACTCAGCGCTAACAACAACTAACTTTGGATCTTCTAGTACTTTCAAATCACGTGTAGCAATCTGTCAATGATATGATTATTTAATCATGGTATTTCGACAGTATAAAGTAAGAAATCGACAGCAAAATTATACAAGAATGAAGTTTGATATCTATATACATACAAAACAACATATTATAAACTAAGCTGGTAATAAAATCATATACATACAAAAACACATATTATAAACTAAGCTGGTAATAAAATCATATATACATACAAAAACACATATTATAAACTAAGCTGGTAATAAAATCATATATACATACAAAACAACATATTATAAACTAAGCTGGTAATAAAATCATATACATACAAAAACACATATTATAAACTAAGCTGGTAATAAAATCATACATATATACAAAAACATATATTATAAACTAAGCTGGTAATAAAATCATATATACATACAAAAACACATTATAAAATAAGCTGGTAATAAAATCATATATACATACAAAAACACATTATAAAATAA
>NW_013665672.1:1013031-1023209 GCF_000517525.1 Limulus polyphemus | reverse complement strand
ATAAGCTGGTAATAAAATCATATATACATACAAAAACACATTATAAAATAAGCTGGTAATAAAATCATATATACATACAAAAACACATATTATAAACTAAGCTGGTAATAAAATCATATACATACAAAAACACATATTATAAACTAAGCTGGTAATAAAATAATATATACATACAAAACACATATTATAAACTAAGCTGGTAATAAAATAATATATACATACAAAACACATATTATAAACTAAGCTGGTAATAAAATCATACATACATACAAAAACTCATATTATAACTAAGCTGGTAATAAAATCATATATACATACAAAAACACATATTATAAACTAAGCTAGTAATAAAATCATATATACATACAAAACACATATTATAAAATAAGCTGGTAATAAAATCATATATACCTACAAAAACACATTATAAAATATGCTGGAAATAAAATCTTATATATACATACAAAGAACATTATAAAATATGCTGGAAATAAAATCTTATATATACATACAAAAAACATTATAAAATATGCTGGAAATAAAATCTTATATATATACATACAAAAAACAATATAAAATTAGCTGGTACTAAAAATCATCAAATGATCTTAATTATCACATCCAACAGTCGACAAATATTGAAATTCCGGCACACTGCACTGGACTTCGTTGGGTTGTGATGTTATTTCTAGTTGCTATAATAAGGCTTCTCTAGAAAGTTTTGTCAAACATTGTAAACGGATTTAGTTTCCTTGAAAAGTTAGGTATTGTATATTTTTTTATTTCTGTAATATTTTTAGGTCTTGTAGCTAATCAGACTATCTCAGAGTATTTTTTTTTTGCTTTTTGTTGTTTTTTTATCATGTGTACGCGTTAAATTTGTCATGCCGAGTTTTATTTTCATTTTTGGTTCTCACTCGCCTCTAGTATTGTTTAAAAGGGCACTTGCTTAGTTGAAGTCATCTTCTTCTATTTCATCATTTCTTTGGATAAGTGACTGCTTGGATTTTTACATTATTTTTATTCTGGTGTAATTTTCTTATTTCCAACCTTGTTGTAATGTTTATATATTTCAACTTATACACTTTTCTTGGTACGCATGACAACGTAGGAATACGTAACCTTTCTAATCTCCTCCTGTGTTTATCTGATCCTTCAAAACTAGAAGCTTATTGTAACCGATACTCATGTAAGTAGATTATTTAAAGTCCTAAATGTTGATATTTTACAAAATACTTCATACTGATAACAAACAAACAGAAAAAAGGATCAGAATAAAACATCTGTGGATTCTGAGTAAGCATGGTAAGCCGAATTGATCAATAGGTAAATGCAAAACATAACCTTATTTGCTAAACTATGATAGTTTTCAGTTATTCTGTAGGCGTAAACAGAATCTAGTGGACTATTTCACCAAAGAAGTGAAAACTTCTAATTATTGCTTCAAGGTATTACCATATGAAAATCAATAGTACACAAAAGCTACAATAAAGCTTCAACATGATGTTTACTTTTGATCTTTGTTCTCCTATCGTAAGACATGGTGAAAACGAACACAATAATAATTTCATAATTATTTTTCATTCACTGTTCATAATCACAGGTAATTGTCGATGTAATAAAAATCAATGACTCTGATAGACACAATGTAGTTGACTAATTTTTATCAAATTTATATATAACATGTTTACAAATACTATTTTTTTTACATAAACGTTTAAGCAATTATCCTATAATAAAGCTTAACTCTTGTAATTTACTTGAACAAGAAAACATTTTTAGTAGTGTTTCCGTAAGATTAATAATACCCTAAAACCAAAAATGTAATCATGGAAATCATAAAAAAATCCAATTTTTAATTTAATATGTTTATTGAAAGAAAATGTATTTTTCTGGAGTTTTCAATTACTTCACAGTTTTTTACGACCAAATGTGCGTGAGCTGTTTGTCCATAAATCTATAAAGTACTGTTTTTCTGGTTGTTGTTAGTTTCACCAACTTGATGTATTTTTGTTGTTTAATTTTCAAAAAAACCTGGATGATTAACACACAAACATTTCAGATATTCAGTCAGCTATATACACAGCCGTATTTTTATATGTCTGACTAGTTTAAAATGTTTTTAGTTTCTGGATCGCCAATAGCGTTTATCTAAGTTTTCTGAGCAGCAAAGAAAAGAGAAGCATCGATATTTCTAAGAGGTGGTAAATCATTAACACATAAGATCGTTATGACAGGCTCAGCATCAGATATAGGAGAAACCCCTTCCAGATAATCAGTTATCAAGACATGTTTTGAATCTGTTCTACGGGTAACCTACAAGGCTTTTGGATCTCGTTGTGGCCAATTCTTCATATATTGACTTTGACATAACAATCTGGCGTCTTTGTTCGATTATCTTATATTTTGATAATGCATGGTACATTCCCTGTGCTCTTTGCACAAAGGCAGTTTACTTTAAGTAAATTCAAGTCCTATTACTTTATACAAGTCAAATGATCGAACAGTGATAACAAGTTTTCTCCAGTGTTTATTTTGATTCCTTCCATTCTGTACACTTTATTGTATTATTATAATGTAAAGCTTTGTATTCCTATTTATACTACAGTTCATTGGCTAGTATATAACGCTACTTACTAATTTATTTCTTAAAATGTTTTTTTTTCACACCTTACGCGACCATGATTTGTTTCACGACTCGAGTTTTATTTACATATAATAATCTTTCAACGTTTCGGTACCACACCTTCAGCAAGAGTTTTTTATTTGTAGTCTGGATATTTACACGTCGACGACAAAATAGATTTTACTTGTGAAATCAGCAAAGATGTACGTTACGTCCAAGACAAATTTTTAGTGTGGTTTTATTATTTTTAATGGACATTTTGGATAGATGAATATTCCTTAAGATGAAATGCAGAAGCAAACATTGTTAATTATGATAAAATGACAGAAAACACTATATAATATTACATAAGAAAATGCAGACATCACATCCATAAGCACAGCTAACACTTGTGTGGTAGGTCAGTTTTATTTAATTTGGGATATAGTTACTCTAGTTTGTTAAAACACAGAGACCATCAAATAAACATTTTTCAATACTAAACGATGGTGTATAATTGGTTTGGTACTGTGCACGTTTAAAAACAGTTATGTAGTTAGCTTGTTATCCCGCGTGCACTTTTCATTTACTTTTGGAGACGAAAGTTGACAGCTATTTAGAGCTGTGATAATAATTTAAAAAAGTGAAGGTCCAAAATTAGATCCTTAAAAAACAAAATAAGTAGCTAAATGCTGTTAGTTTGTGCGAATACGAAGAAAATGAAAGATGGCGATTTCTAATATTCAGAGTTTGTTTATCTCAACAAGGAGTATTCAAGATGGCTGCGTCTGTAGAAGGCACCATTTTTCAATAGGGGTCTGTCTTAACAATCAAATATCCCCGCCCAGAGGTCAAGAGGATAGACATGCTGCCTCCAGCCCCCAATCTCGCACACCAGCCCCCAAATTGGCATAGTTTGTCAACTATCTGACATTGATCTTCAGTATCACGAATGACAGATGTTCTCTGTAATTGGTTAAAACAGTTACAAACAATCCTATAGCTATATATTACAAATACAAAATCCTCAGAAACTACAGATCCTTCGAGGGCTTCATTTAAAAAATAAAAATCATACGATCTTTTCTGTTCTTCAAGTTCTCTCTAACTGATGAATATGTTCTAGAATCAGTAAGAAATTAATAATTAGTATTAATTAAGAACATATTTGTTGATCCAACTTGACTTTCCAGAAGCTCACCTCAATTATTTTATTCAAACCAAAAGCTAAGATTTATTTTCATTGTTACGTATTTCCAATTTCAACTTACACTAATTAGACTAATATAGAACTTTCCCTTTTGTGCCACAGATCGGTATATTTCATATGGGATTTATAGAAAGAAAATAATAACAGTTAATGCTAGAAAACTATATATATATAAAACTATACCACTATCAAGAACTATCAAACAGTTAAGATACCAGGTTATTTTTTTTTCCTGTTAGAATAAATTAAGAATTTTTTCTTCAAGTTAATTATCTTGTCTTGAGGTCGTTCCGCAATTACCAATGTATGCTGTAAAGAAAACATCCTTCAATAATGATATATATATATATATATATATCAAAGTTTTCTTTTATTGAATTAAAATACTTGAAAGTACTCCCGACCAACCAGAAAATAATCAAATTCATTTAATTTCTATGTTACTACCATATACATCTAAAAATACGGAACGAAGAGACGTAAAAACGTTTGTCTTCGGTGTTTCAAGGTTCGGCTTCATGGCTAGAAAGAAGCTTCTAAATTACTTAAAGATAAGCTATGAACTCACGTGGTTTCAGAGGCGGAGAATGAATCGGAAAACCTTGGATTGATAACGTCTGCCTAGAAATCAAGCCGAGGATTGAAACGTAACCAATGTGAAAAAGGAGAAATGTCACATAGACTCTACATTCCAAAACCGGAAATGATTTGTGCCTGTATTTTTCTTTTTCAAAATTATTTTAATTATCAAACTTAGCTCTAGGAAGCGATACAATAAAAATAAATCATTATCTTTCAAAGATGAAGTACAAAGATAAAGCAAAATATTTCTTATGAAACGGTGAAAGTACGATATTTAATAAAAAATAAAATAAATCCATTATTTCGTAGAGTAAGAATTTGGAAAGTAAAGTCAATTCTTTTTATTAAAGATATGCAGTTAAAAATAAAGATGAAAACATTAACAAAGAAATGATAATAATATAGATAAATAATGATGTATTATTGTCGATGTACTGGAAATGGAAAAAAATATATATATATTTTTTTGTACTTGCCAGGAATTAGTGTACGAATGAGTTAACGAATATCCCCCGGGCACTTCTCCAATATGTAAGAATTTGGCCTATCCTTGGCTTATTGGTATGGTAATTTCACCAATGATTATTGACCGCTAGTTAGTTAGGTAAAGCCTTAAAACACTGGAACCGAGAAAAGGGCAATAACCTAGCATTTTCGTCTTGAGTGGGTACTTTTTCATAGTCTCTCAGTTAAGCTATCAAGATTTTGTAGCAGTTGAAGCTTTGCTAATATCAGTTTTAGGGACGTAAGTATTAGTAGTGCTTTAGGAAAATTTAATTTGACTCTTATTTATCAATAATCGAAAACCTTAGAAAACAAGGTCAGGAGACAGAAGTAGTAGTTGTATCATATATTATTTTTAATCCATGTTTTTTCAGGTCCGAGTACACCTTCAGTTATGTTTATTTAAATCAGTGAAATAGCTTAGATTTAAGCCTGAACAGCTGAGAATCCATTTACATTTGATTTAAAATACTTTTAATAACAAAAGTTAAACATACAGTTTCTCTATTCTTGTAAAATAACCTTTGGAATGGTAAGGATATTTTTTAAAGATTAGTCTAACTACGTAATAGCCCTACAGAACGAGATGGCAAGAAGGTGTTTGAAACGCCTACTTTAAAAGATATCTAATTTAATAGGTAGTGTACTTTTCATAACTAACTACCAAAGTTTATGAATCACATAGTGTTTTCATTTAATACAACACAATTAATACTATATATTAATAACACTATCATCAAAGTTGCAAGGGATTCGTATTATTATTAGTGATAGTTACAGCAACTACAATGTTGGCTCTGTAAAGTACTGGTGTCAAAAGTATATTGATACATAGCGTTTTCATCTAAGATACAGACAACGGACAGTTATCAGATAAAATGCTTAACTGGTGAGATTAAGTCTGTTCCAAGTCTTCGTTGAACAAAATGTTTTTTATTTGGTAGCAGAAATCAAATAATTGTTTCACTCGAGAAAGAAATCTATATCTGGTGTTATGTAGCAAGCATTAACCATAAACCTAGTGGTATTATGGGTAATTAAAACACTGATGTTGACCATAAACCTAGTGGTATCATGGGTAATTAAAACACTGATATTGACTATAAATCTAATGGTATCATGGGTAATTAAAACACTGATATTGACTATAAATCTAATGGTATCATGGGTAATTAAAACACTGATATTGACAATAAATCTAATGGTATTATGGGTAATTAAAACACTGATATGGGCAATAAATCTGATGGTATCATGGGTAATTAAAACACTGATATTGACAATAAAGCTAATGGTATCATGGGTAATTAAAACACTGATATTGAAGCACAAAAGCCATAACCTTTCTTTGTATGATAGCAATTAAACTTCCTGCCTCGTACAGGTAAGTACAAAATGAAACGTAGAAATAGCAGAACTATCAAACTGATTAACAATGACGCTTTTATTTTCAATAAAAAACACACAAACTACCCCCTTTTTAACATTTAATTACAGTCGTAACTAGCTAATTATCTATAGCATTTGTACTTTCATCGACTGATCTTAAATAGAGAGGAGAGAGGAAATTGAATAAAAAAAAATAACACATAAGACTCAACACAAAGAAATATTTGTCAATTTATAACACAGCTTCATCTGACAATCAGAACTGAAGCTTGCCGAAACGACTGACCAGATTTGTGTAGTAACTGTTGCGATTTCTAAAGTATCAGTTATTCTCTCCAGAAAAGATGAGGTTTTATGTTCCAGAGTTGATTTCACCCTCGAAAAATATAGTCTTTTGTTAGGCTTAAGAAAAGCAATATGTAACAGATTACCTTCCTAACCAGGTACAAAGCTAGTTACATTTTCTGCTGAACAGCATTATTCTCTAAGCCACCCAACCATCCAGGACAAAACCACAATAGACATAAATCAGGAAATGCTTGACCGCTCTTTGACTGCAGACTATAGCGGCGCTTCAAGACCCAACTAGCTATTCAGACAGAAAAGCTTTCAAGAAACAGTGTGGTATATACAATGTAAGCATTTTGTTGTTGTCGCGTGATTCGGAGTGTACAAGTTAGCCAAGCAGATAAATCGTCTGCCTAAGGATAGAGATCCTACGTTGTGTTATTGGTTTCTTGTTTTCATAACAAACATGTATAGTGAATTGGAGCGCTCAAGAAAGAAACGTATAAAGTGTGTTCAGGTCATAACCTGTAGTGTCATTAATAACGGAACAGTTCTAATTAGTTGTTCTGTTTTTACAAACTTTTAAATACAGATTTATGACACTTTGAATTATGGCTCTACTAGCAGAAACCCGCAAAACATTTCCGGTCAAATTAGTACCTTTACTGCAACAGTACGTCTTTAAATATAGGATTTCTAGAATAATAAAAAATAATTCTAATCGCAGACACTGAAATATATAAATTTACTTATCTTAAGCCTAACATTAGTTAAGCCTTTATTAAGTATGACCTATATTCGATAAAGAGATAAATTAACATTGTAACTTGTGTACGTTTTAGTTTAGTTAGGGCTAAACTTTACCGTACTTAATACTAACAATAAATAAATTTATAATGTTATTCTACGATTTTATGTTAGACCTTTTTAACACTTTGATAAGCTTTTAATACATTGCTTTACGAAACGTCTAATAAAGTATATTTACATCCGCCTTTTGTTTACATCCGTGGAAATTAAGTGCGCGCGCATTTTTAGGATGGACAAAGAGTGTCATTATAATAGATGTCTGTAAATTTTATTCAACTATGAAAACAGAGCTGAATTCCCACTAAACATAGCTTTTAGCCAAATTAGAATTGTTTGAAAATGAGAGTTACGAATAAGAAATTCGAAATATGAATATAAATAGAATTAAGACCTATTATATATTCATCAAAATTATCCTCACATGTAACATTCAATCCAAAATCTAAAAACACAAAATATGCTATACACACACACACACACACACACACGTGTGTACTAAAGTAGTTGTTTTAAAATACTCATTTCAAGAAACACAAGAAGTATTTATTGGTAGCATTTTGTTTTTTTCATTGTGACAAAATTTTAAAGATTTTTTCCTGCAAAATGGGGTGGAGAGAATACAAGGGACCCTGGACCTCGTTCTTGGTCATACTGAATAACCTAAAATTTCATTGCGATGTTTAATTTTAGTAAACCATATATTTTGAATTTGATTAATTTATATCAACCACTGTGTAACATTGAAGAGAATTAAAAGCAGTTAACAGAATGGGATTTTTTAGTTTCCTGTGAATGTTTTGATGCTGAATTCCACGCACGTAGTATTCTTAGAGATGAAGGATGTCTTCAAAATTTCCTTTGTGCCGTAACTTAAAAGTGGAAGATCCAAGATACTAAGCAATATATTAGAAATTTGGTGATTGCAATTATTCTAAACGAAGACTGAAGTTTGCACTGGTGCAAATGAGATGTTTTTGAGACATATCACATCCTCTAATGTGGTTCTATTTTTTTGCCTATTCTCTCTCTAATATCAAAACTAAGGCAGCTTATTTGCAAGCACTCTGCAAGGTTTTATGACCAGCATTTGTTCCGTAAACGTATATTAGCTACAAAACAAGGAAAAGTAGATATGACTTTTGATTGGCCATCGCCGAAAACTGTTTTTTAGACTAAAAGAATTACTGCAGGCGTGGATTGGGAGTTCATTAATATCGTGTTTTAAGAGCTTTTGGAGAAGTTTCGTTCTTTGTTCGTTGTTTGTCCTAAAAGTACTTCGAATAAAATATACTATTTGGCGTATTTTACTGCAGAAAAAAACCAGTAAATGGAAATGAGATGGAGAAAGATGAGCTTTTCTCACCCAATTTCATACTATTGTGTGTGCTAAGGATGTACAATGGAGCGTAAGGTTCCGCTCTGACATTTAACAGGAACAACGAGCTGGTTAATAAGCGCAGAACAACTTCGTAAACACGAGCAGTTCCAGTTTTGAAATATGAAGCAAGTTTGTACAATACGCTTTTGGATCAGAATAAGAAAATGCCTGATCTTGTTTACTGATTTTTGAAAATTAACTCCAATAAATGCGTTTCTAGCAATATAACAGTATAACGTCAGAAACTTTTATATTCGAAATACCGCAAACAGTACTGAAACCTAAAACCTTATGTTTATGTTACGTGTTTCATATTCGGCTCTTGTTATGGAAAGCAACAACAACAACAGGAAAAAAACGTGTATAGATGAAACGCGCACGTTCTTTTGGGTAAATCACTTTAAAACCAAGTAAGTAGGCACAGATATATTTGGTCTGCATTGTAAAATTAATTTTTTGTACGCCCCATTAACAAACAAGCATATATTCTCTGACAAAAATGTACTTGTCTGATCATGTATAAAGTAAGTGTGCTTAAATCACTATGAAAGTTTAAACATTTGGAGTATACTTGATTTTGATCTTGAAGGTAATTCATATTTATCAATATAAATGTTTTCAAAATGATTTAAAATGCAATCAGATATGTAACATTTTTCAGTCTGTTGTAAAAATCCCAAAGTAATTTCATTCACCCAAAGAAATTCACAAAGCAAAAATGGATTAAGTTATTCCAAATGTATTAGAAAATATGCCTTATTTTGAGGAAGTAATACATTATTTAAACTGCTTTCATATAACAAATAAGAAGAAAAAACTTGTACGTGGGAAAAAGGAAAGGAAGGATGGAATCAAGAAGTATAAAGAAAGGTAAGAAAATACACCCCTAAACCGACGTCCTTGTTGTTTAGTTTTTGTTTGCATTGTGGGAACTAAAACCATCGAATGAAGTAGTTTCAAAGTTGAACATTGCTTTCTACAGGTTATGTAACTTCCGCTTATTTTTATATGTGATATTTGTATGAATTCGCAGATTTGAAACTTTGAAAAGATTTTGTTGTGATATGTTTGATTTTAGAAATAATTAAAATGCTTTTGTTTGTTGTAGATTTTAATTACTAATTTTTATGTTTCTAGCTTATTTTGAAACATATTTTTAAAGTTCTTATTTTATAAAATTGCATATTTTACCTTCATTTTGATTAGAAAAAAACGCATGTAGTTTCACCATGTTTACGATAATTAACGTACAATAAAAATATAATTTTATTTTTAACTTTGTTTAACGCAAACTGGAGTTTATAACGAGACATTTCTATTATGGTAAATACATTATATACCTATATCTCCAGAATGTATCGTTATGAACTCAATATGCTGCTATCACAGCTTCATCGGGAACTATCAATAAG
>NW_013665672.1:1003109-1012524 GCF_000517525.1 Limulus polyphemus | reverse complement strand
GTCTTACACTGCTAAATTAGGGACGGCTAGTGCAAATATCTCTCGTGTAGCTTTGTGCGAAATTCATAACAAACAAAACCAAACTGTCAATATCCTACAAGTTAACTAATCCAGGTGAAACTACATTAGAACACCGTCATCACTTAATCGATGTGTCTAAAAGGTTCATATTATATAAAAAACAATATCAAATTGTTGTGCGATTGTTTTCCATTATCCCGATTGAATAAGATGTAGATTAATTATGACCATGATAAGAGAAAATAGAGACGTCTTAGAATTTTTAAATATTTCAACTGATTGAGTTAAAACGAGCTCTTAGGTTTATGTTAGGTAATGGGTATGTAAAATCTAAGGGATAATTTTATAAACACATTAATGGAGTAGTAATAGAGTAACAATAGTCTTGACTGTAATGTTTATGCATATACTTGAATCGAAACACTTAGTTCTTAGAAAACAGGAGAGAATATAGGCCTATCAATCTGGTACATATTCATAGATGACGTACTTGGAGTGTGGAACACAAATTTAGAGTTTCTTACCAGTTTCCATGAATTCGTGAGTACAGTTTATCCTTTCATAAAACGTACAGTTACTTATGCAATAGCAGGTAGAAATTTACTGTTTTTAGGTATCACTATTCATGCTAAGGACGGAGAAATCATTGCTGGTATTTTTAGCTAGCCACCTACTAAAGCCCTTTACTTGCATTTTCACTCAAGTTATCTACATAAAGTAAAAAGACGTGTTGCTGTTGGTTACCTCCACACGACTGATAAAATATGTAGTAAAGAGGTATGGAAGGAGACTAGGGAAAATTTGATGACTATTTTAGGGCAAAAACTCTTACCCATAAGAATAATGTTCCCTTGAACCACGGAAATACCAACAGCACATTTAAAGTCCAGGTTAATTGGTTGTATTATATATATATATAATAATATTGTCACGAAACAGAAGAGAATAATTAGAAGATCAAACTTATCTATTAGAATAGTACAAGAACAAGGGTTCTTCCTTAAGTCATTAATAACAAGTTCAGTGGGCATACAAAAAAGAAACATAACATGTAAAAAATAACTGTATAGCAGCTATATGTCAACTACATGATCGGTGACATTGTAAGAACGTTGATCATGAACTAGCTTGTGGCAGGTGCTCTAGTATTTGTATAGGAGAAACTTGCCGACTCGTACATAATAAAATATCTGAACAACTACGTCACATCCAAAACCTGAGCATTATTTAAAAGAACATGGGATACCACAAGCAAATAACATCTTATCGGATGTCAAGACCATATCTAAATGTCATAATTTAACATTAAATAGTCCATTAATCAAAAAATTAAACCTAAAATGAACAAATTAAAAGGTTGGTTTCTAATTTAGAGATGTTAATTGCATTCTTAAGATTTCAATGCGTTTGAACTTTGACGAACTCTCTATGTATTTTTATAATGGTTAAAATATAGTTTTCAACATTGTTTTGTGTATGTATTGATATAACAGGATGAAATGATAAGTCATAGGTACAAATATGAAGATGTATTTTAGATACGTAATTTACCCTATCCTAAATCCTATGATTTTAATATTTACCTGTTGATTTACACATGATATTCATTTATCATTATTGGTTCGGTTTGCTTTAAAAATTCAAAAATAAATTTCTTATCATTTTGAAATTATTAGCAAGTCTACATTTTCAAATTGTTAATCAGAAGTTTTCATTCACTATGTGTAATACTTTTCAGCCCATTTGTATATTTGTATATATCAGTAGAACAGCAGCAAGTTTGGGGGACTAAAACGATAAAATCCGGGGTTCGATTCCTCACGGTGGACACGGCAGATAGCTTAATGTGGCTTTGTGCTAAGACAAACAAGCATTGTCTATTCAAGCAGTGTCGTAGCTCGATAAGGCCTAATGCAAACAAGGCCTCACGCTGAAGTTTTGTAAATGAAATGAACCTTGATACGGTCTAATACAAAATGTTTCAACTAATATGCCTACCTCATCTTGTCTCACGAAAAACATCTGTTTTCCTATTATACTTTAACATAATTATTCGAAGTCAGCATAAAAAGATGTGCCAAGTTTTACGCAAGCTTTAAAAAAATCATTAATTGTAGTAGATGTTCTTCAGAAACATCTTTTCTTCTAGCAACATATAATCAAGGTAAGCTTTCATCAATTTGTTCTGATCTCCACTGAACTAAAAGCCATATTGGTTTATACAGTTGAAAATAAAATGAAAACCGATTTTATTACATGTTTAGATTACTAACCTATGACTTCTTGATGCTGAGATATAGGCAATTACATCTCATCATGACAACCGAGGATGAGAAACAGTGATTGGCTAAACATCAACCAACCTACACTTGTATTTAAGTTATGAGATCAAATTAGCGTTATTTTGCTCAAAACTGTTATAACTTTACTCATAGGAGACTCATCATTCCCTAACGTGCAGTATTGTGCTCAGAAAAAAGCGGTCAATTAAAAAAAAACTAATAATTTCCTTCAGAACACGCTGAATTAATTCTAAATCAAAATTTACAATAAAATGTGTATTTATACTATTCAATATATTATTTTTTTATTGAATCGTTTTCAACTCTGAAGTATTTCATTACTTTACTTCATTACATTTTCCATGCATATATATATTAAATGCGGTAATTTTGTCATCCGAGCATGATTGAGAAGAAGAATAGAGTTATAATAGAATAGAACTGTAATTAGTTTTGGGTTCATACTGTGTGTTAACGTATAACAGATTTCCGTCACAAGTATCAACAACCAACGCCTTGTTTATAGGTCGAATTCTATGACCCCTAAGCTAAAATATTCTTTCCATAAATAATGCATTCCTTTCATCTGATTTTTATATAAATAAGTGAGATACGCATGGATAATTATTAACATCTCTTCTTTGATTTCTTTCAAAATGTAAAAAATTTCTTTACCATAACTAGTAAAGAACTTTTAAATTAAGAATATCTTTGAAACAAAACTAGCTTTACGACATGTTATATAAGCCTTCCAGTGGCTCAGCGGTAAGTCTCTGGACTTATGACGCTAGAAGTCGAGTTTCGATACTTGTGATGGACACAGCACAAATAGCTCATTGTGTAGCTTTGTACTTAACAACAAAAAAAACATGTTATACAAGCGTTAACCAAAATTCATAGAAGTTTTTGAGAGAAAGTGATAACATACGTGCTAATACACTATTTCTGAAATAAGCTATTAATGAAAGTATTTAACAATGTCGTTCTCTGAAACAAAAGAAATTTTCATTATTAGAAATAATAAAGTCATTAAGTGACTCTTTTACAGCTGCCGTACATGTAGCTCTGTAGGCTATCTCTCTACACGAAAAGTTGAAACCACGATCTTGTTGTAAACATATGAAGTGTTACATGTCAGAGAGCCGCAACTTCTTTACAGCTTGGTGTGTTATGATAAAACTTTAATGGTCTGTGAGTTATAATAATTAGTTACTTGTAAAGTACAATCCACCAATAATGTAATCACTATTATTTACCCAATATATTTAAATCCAAGGAAAATTGTCATAATTGTCAATAAAAATAATTTGAAAATCTTTCAGATAAAATGCCACTCTTATAAAATTGAATTTAAATGATAAACATCATGCTTTTTACAAATGAAATAGTGTTTTAATACAGTGAACTTATACACTATAAATTCTGATGAAATTGGGAAGTTATTTTGAAAACAAATCAGTGAGCACAGTTTGCACAGCGCAAACAAGCTATTGCACAACTTAGCGTTTAAAATAAAACAAAATAGTAAACGAAATTAACTATTAACTGGCAAGCTTTACCGTTTTGTTTCTGAATGAATTTTAAATATTGTTAATTGAATTTACTATAACGTACTGAAGTTCATGAAGCAAGAGCAAATATAATTCACATCCATTAATGTAACGTCCGGAAGCTGTTATTTAAAGCAATATCTAATAAGCCGTATTTGCTTCTTTCTGCTCCTTGCTCAGTTTTTTCTTGGTTTTTATTTTCTTTACCTTTTATTTGGATAAAACAGCAAATCTATGATATCACTGAACGAAGACCAAAGCAGTAAAAGACGAAGAAAAGGAACACTCAAATACCGTTCTCTATTAAGAGAAAAACAGCAAAAAAAGAAACAACGTTTTCTTGAGTGGAATGATATTTGAGTTTTGTGTGCTATTTTAAAATTAACGAGAAGTACATTAACTTGCATTTAATAAAGTAATATAATTTCATTCGTTGTCTTCTAATGAATAATACGTTTATTAGCCACTGATGTTTTACATCTTGGATTTACAACGCTAAATTGTTGTTGTTGTTTATTATTAAGCACAAAGCTATACAAAGGGCTATCTATGCTCTGTCCACTACTGGTATCGAAACCAGGTTTCTAGCAATATAAGTCCGCAGACATACCGCTGTGCCACTGGGGGAACTACAACGATAAAAGTCTGGGGTTCGATTTCTCGCGGTAGACACGGCAGATAGCCTAATGTGGCTTTGTTCGAAAATAAATAAATACATTCTTAATAATGAATTCATAAATAAATTTTACAACAGCAAAATCTTTTTAGCAAATGATCAACATTATAAATATATCAACAGTTTTAATGAAGTGTAGCACCCCAGTGGCACAGCGTCAAGTCTGGGGATACATAATGCTAAAAAAAGGGTTTTGATACTCGAGGTGGGCACAGCACAGATAGTCTATTGTGTAGCTTTGTGCTTAAGTACAGACAAACAAAACATATTTATCCACTTAAACTGACAAATTATTTATAATAATTTTCATTCTTCACGCTATAAAAACGTTAAGTATATCACATTGTAACGATTTTGGAGCCTCCCCACGTCGTTACAGTACATGGCACCAAGTCCGTGCATTTTGACAATAATCCTGCAGAGTAGTTTCTTATGCAAACGGCTCTGTCGTAAGATTATCATGTCCAAAGTACACCATTCCTCCCTATTAACTTTCCACAATCCACCTAGTGTAGAGGACGACGGTTTCCCAGCGCCAGTTTCAGCAGTCTGGGCGCACAGAAATCCATAAGCAACTTCACTGGTATGTATCCATATGGAATATAATATCCGTTTCGTTCTCATAGAAACACAATATCGTGTGTAGCGATTAGAGAAGAAACAACAACAACAACAAAAATAAGCACAGTAAGGGGAACAAATTGTCAAAAGTCTTGATACTAAACAAACTGGTTTCTACACACTCGTGTATCCTCTTCAGACTCACGTTGTCTTCATCAGTTTGAGTACTTGTAATGTCTGCGTACAGATCAATAAATCGAATGTCAATAATAACTGTGTATAGATGAACTATTCAAATTCCAGTAATAACTGTGCATGGATCAACATTTTGATTGTCTGTAAAGACTGAAGACAACGTGAGACTGAAGAGTATACATGCACGTGTCGAAACCACTTTCTCTAGTATCAAGACTTCTGACAGTTTGTTCCTTTTACTGTGTTTTTTATTCTCTATCCGTTTCATTATATAACTGCTTGAAGTATTTGACAGTTGAACGGGAGGCATAACCAGAAGCCTTATCTTGGTGAACTCATATCCTGTTTGCCTCGTTTCCAGATGAAGAACCTTCCTGATTGTACTGTGTAGGTTTCTCTTGGATACTTGGACGGATTTTACCACAAATTTGTATACTTGTAGATAGTAGATACTCTTGGTAGTGCCCAGTGTTCATCCATATTCCTTTGTTTTCCATTGCTATTAAGTACTAGGGATATTCCAATCTTGTGAATGCTGAAGGGCTGTTCCATACTATTCCAGAAAGTGGTCTATTATCGATGACATCAGTCTACCTACGAAAACCAAACAATGTCAAAATATAGTTGTGATACATGCCGTTCTACCGCGACTTAATGTCTGCTATGGTTGTCACGTGACTTTCTGATCTGCATATTCAAAATTATCTTAAGATAGCGTACTCAACCATATGTAAAAATGTAATATTTACCAACAGGTCTCCTAGTTGATTTTCAATGCTAAAATAGGGAATTCATTTCCCTGTGGTAACCAGAGTATGGAGAGCCTATTGTATAGCTTTGCACATTTCTAAAAAAAAACGGTGTATTTTTATATGTTTTATTTGCCTTTTGGCTTGGGTTTTTTACATTTCTATATGATATATAATATAAAATGTTTTCATATCAAACAGTTTGATAAGATGGGCAAGGAAATCATACTCTAGAGTGGCTGTTTAAATAATCGTTACGTAATTTGCTGATGTTAATCTATATTAATTACCAGTACTTTTCAATCTTGTTTAGTGTTCCACTTAAAACTAACTCTTAAAACATTGCTACCGAAAATTTTGGGTAATTAATTTTTTATCATTAATAAATTTGATTTCACTCTGTTCACCCTCGTTTACTTAACGGTGAGTCAGCGCTAAGTTTACGGATTTACAACGCTAAAATCCGGGGCTCGATTCCCCGGAGACATAACTAACAACAACTTTTGCTTAATCTAACAACTACGTTTTTTTCATGTATAAATGAAAGCAATACAATAGTAATTTTGAAGTACTTTAATTTTTTAAAAGTTACTGTGCTATTGTGACGAACGTCTCCATGTGTAACCTTTCAATATGATGAGATTGTTATGTAGAACAGTTGTTTGAATGATTGAAACAAACTGTTGACGTTAACACTGGTATAAGTTTGCTACGAAATATCTGTAAACTGTTTACATGGACAATGTCAGGTTTCAGTACGTCGAGCAGAATAAATTCCTATATTTTGGTTTTAATTTTATTACTGGTATTTCAACATTTTGAAAACTTTGGTCACTATTTGTTTTGAAGTCTATTGGAGAGCTATATTCGCTAGCCGTCTATAATTTAGAAGTGACAGACTAGTCAACACCAATGAATAGTAGGATTGACCGTTACATTATGACTCCCCATTGGCTGAAAGGAAAAGTATATTCGGTGAAGTTATTCGAATCCGAGTCGAGTGCCATAACTATTAGACCACGTTAGGTTTACTCTTATTACTGTTTGTTTGTTTGTTTGAAGTTAAGCACAAAGCAACATAATGGGCTCTCTGTGCTCTGCCCACCACGGGTATCGAAACCCGGATTTTAGCGCTGTAAATCAGATGACATACCGCTGTGTCACTGGGGTCTCTTATTACTGATTTCACAGATTACGGGTTTATTTATTTGAGCTAAAACACCATTAAAATCATAAGCAACTAATTAACAAGAGATAGTAAACCATAGTTATTTTTATTTTGTTTGTTTCAGAGTTTTATACAAAGCAACACACGGGTTATCTGCGCAAATTTGGCCCTCTTTTTTAGTGATAAACTATACGGAACGCCACTATTTAACAGCATCGACCACCAAATCTTGGTCCATTTTTACCTAATTCCACATTGAAATTTGACCGTTATTTTTATAGCATATCCAAGGCTCCAAAGTGCGAGTGTATTTTACGACAGTGGGTCACGAGCCAGGATATTCTAATGTTCACAGTCCGTGCACGCTAACCGCTGGACCAAGTCCGACCTACTACACTTTGATGAGTATTATAAATGTGAAAAAAGGTATCAAATAAAATTAATCTGTTAAAAGACTTAAAATGACGTTTACAAAAACGAGGTAGTTTTAAATGATAAACACAAAGAAAATTTGTTTGATCTTTCAACCAATTTTCTTTTTACTTGTTGCCATGGTAATAAACAACAACAAAAAACTATAATTTTACTGTTGCTAAATAGTGCTAGAATTATTTTCTCACTTGTTTGTATAACAGATTTCAGGGGAAGAAAATGAACTTTATTTCCCTACAAACCATGATGCCACTGAAATGCTCCCGTGAAATAACATGTGCTGTAAAGGATTTTTCCGTGACTGCTTTATTTAAAAATTGGACTCCAAATTCAGAATTTACATAGGCATGTAAAACATAATAGTATTATGTTCCTTTAGAAAATGGTGTGAATAATACAGAACTCAACGTGTGTAGTTCACGAGAAACAGACTTTAAACAGATACTGTAAGCACGTGTGCTGAACATACAAGTATGGAAAATACTTCCTGAAGTGCAATTTATTAGAATGGTGAGAAAACATATAACTCACGAGCTCACCACAACAACCTACACGGGTGAAGAAATGCTTTAGTGATATATTTATTTTAGCATGGAAGTTATAGTTCATAAACTCTATTATCAACTTTATTAACATTTTAAACATTTCAAGTTACTATTGACTGATTCTCGAATATAGTAAATTACTGTTGAATTTCGTAGGTTGTAATCAGAGTGAAGCCAAAAGGCGATGTGGCGACAAATATTATTTTTCGAGTGGAAACTCTGGTTCCCTAACTCTATCGTGAATGTCATTAATATTTCAATCATTCTACATGGGGCTCATTTTGAAATATTGTAAATGACAGACATCTGTTCGTTGTGGTAGGGGTAACTTGTAGCTGCCAATTCTATATAAAGAGTTAACCTAATGTTTGTTCAGTTGTTTTCTGTAGCACTCATACCCACGCAGTACTTTCAAATATTGTGTTTCAAGAAATGTTGAAAGTGGTAAACTAAAAAGATCAATGCTATTATTATTTGATTAGTTACCATACCGTGGCTTATATTGCAATTAATCGAACCATGTAGTGCGTCCAATTTTTCTTAGAATTTCTGACCACTTATTGCTTAAAGTATCTAATACAACGTATTTTACTCTGTCATTTTGATTCTTTTTTGGAGTTAGCTGTTCTTTCTCTAATCGTATAACGTTCACCATACAAAGTAACACAGAAGTTTGAGTCTGGAGAAACATTATCAAATATACACCGATATATGGTCGTTTTTAGTTTATATTTATTCTCTGGAATAGAAGACGTTTTTGTGAAAGTGGGTAGCTCTCTCAATCTCAGGTATTAGAGGCAGACAGTATTATTTATCTTCCATCAACAACAGTAAGTTAGTTACACCCCTATCCTTTCTTTAAGTTTAATTTAATTAAAATGTCACTTATAACAACGAATGTTAATTTTTATTATTATTATAAAGATTATTTCACACAGTTAGCTTAGTTTACGGATTTGGGGCTAACCAAAATCTCCTAAACTAGCCGAGTTAATTATAACATTTACTACAGTGTAATAGTTCATACTTGAACACCGGCCGAAACAACTGACATATTATCACAGTATGGCAGTTCATACTTGGGCATCGGCCTAAATAAGTGACATGTTATCACAGTATGGTAGTTCATACTTGGACATCGGCCTAAACAAGTGACATGTTATCACAGTATGGTAGTTCATACGTGGACATCGGCCTAAACAAGTGACATGTTATCACAGTATGGTAGTTCATACG
>NW_013665672.1:999608-1002248 GCF_000517525.1 Limulus polyphemus | reverse complement strand
ATATGGAACATATGACTGTAGAATAAAGTTGTCTCAGTTGGTGAGAGCATATGGAACATATGACTGTAGAATAAAGTTGTCTCACTTGGTGAGAACGTATGGAACGTATGACTTGGTGAGAATGTATGATTTTCTACCCGTTCGACGAGGTTTTGCACATCCTGGGACATTGTTGGTAACAGATTTTGTGGACCAAAGGATCTATGGCTCACGTCCTGTTCTTAAAAAATTCTCTCCGTACTTTAGGGCCTGTGGTGTGTTATAAATGTTACAGTCAAATGCTACTGCTCGACTAGAGTAGTCCAAAAGTTGGTTGGCCGTGGGTGCTGTGGACTAGCTTGCTGTTCAAAATTAGGAACATCAGTGTGTAGAAAACCTTTATGTAACTCTGCACGAATATTCGAAAGA
The DNA here is from genome assembly GCF_000517525.1 of Limulus polyphemus. Lineage (NCBI taxonomy): Eukaryota > Metazoa > Arthropoda > Merostomata > Xiphosura > Limulidae > Limulus > Limulus polyphemus. Next base: position 1,001,840 of record NW_013665672.1, on the reverse strand, counting down.
AAAAATCTAGAATAATCAATATACTAAGTCCATAATATTGATGTTAAAATAAGCTATCAATTTTCAGAAATGCAGGAATTGCAGAGACGTAAGAATTTTAAAGTTAGAAAAATAAATCAGCTGCCATAATCATTTCCGAGAGAAATCGGATGTCCTGTTTCTGTATTGTGCTGGTAGATAGTGGAATGTGGAGGGTTTGCAACTTTTAAGAATATGTTCAAATGCTCGTACTTTAATATACGAGGCCTTACAGTCACCGCACGGGTATAAGTAGACGAGATGTAAACAATGGGCAGTAGACACACGATCGTTGTAGCGGGAAAATATTTTTATTCAGAAATTAGGTCTCAAAATAAACTTTAGGTCAATTTAGGGATAGTGAGTGTTACATAATTTGTTCAACTGGTTCGTGATAAGGAAGCTCTGTCTTCCGAGATATGGTAAGCAGGTGTATGAAGGAAGTTTGGGTACAATGGGTATCTTAGGTGGCTTGACAGACATATTAGTTAAGAATGAGTAAGTTATTTCCTCCAAGTCCTGTTTCTGTATTTTGCTGTAGATAGTGGAAGCTGGAGAGAGAAATCGGATGTCCTGTTTCTGTATTGTGCTGGTAGATAGTGGAAGTTGGAGAGAGAAATCGGATGTCCTGTTTCTGTATTGTGCTGGTAGATAGTGGAATGTGGAGAGAGAAATCGGATGTCCTGTTTCTGTACTGTGCTGGTAGATAGTGGAATGTGGAGAGAGAAATCGGATGTCCTGTTTCTGTATTGTGCTGGTAGATAGTGGAATGTGAAGTTCATACTTGGACATCGGCCGAAACAACTGACATGTTATTACAGTATGGCAGTTCATACTCGGACATCGGCCTAAACAAGTGACATATTATCACAGTATGGCAGTTCATACGTGAACATCGGCCGAAACAAGTGACATGTTATCACAGTATGGTAGTTCATACTTGGACAGTGGCTTAAACAAGTGGGACTTTTACTTAGTGTTTACACACAATGTTGGTTAATGTATTTAATATGTATACTTTTATTTTTTATTATTCCTAATCTAATTTTATGTTTGTTATTTCATTATAAAGATTGTTAGAATAGTATATGGATTTAGGATTAACCTAATGCTCTTCGGTTGGCAGAACCTCCTGGGATATTGTTGGATTTACGTCTGCAAAATATCGTTAACAGCAAGAGTTTGACAGTGATGAAACAATGTGTGTTGATGATTAAAAATAATATACTTTGAACTTTATATCTCATTAGTTATACTCTTTACTAGCTATATATTTTCAGTTCAGATATATGTAAGTAGCTTGTTTTGATAAGAAGATAATATCAATTAGTATTGCGAATTAAACCACACTATAACAGCTTTTCAATAATGAATACTTGTTAATATATTTGTAGTCACAGAGATGGACTTTTTTATTTACTTAAGTGTTTGCATTATTATTTGTAAATATATTGTCAAATGCGCATAAACATAAATTAAGATAATAGTGTATCTTGTTTATTGTTGATAATAAAGCAAAACACGAACTTAATAATACGAAGTACTTGTTAAACGTTTCGGAATCTTAAAATTACATAATCAGTAATCTAGAAGTACAAAACAAACACAGTTGTAATTATAACAGAAATATGATATAGTTTGTAATACATAAGAAGGAAACAATTTAAATATAAAATGTATAACAAGAAAAAATGAAAACTACGTAGCACAAATACAATAGTTAAATTATAATACTCCAGTAAAGAATGTGTATTATTTAGAGACGAAAGGAGAGTTTTATGTATAATGTTTCTTTTATTAGAAGTTCAATATCATGTTTGGCTGTTCAGATAATTTTGAAGTTGGAGAGAGAAATCGGATGTCCTGTTTCTGTATTGTGCTGGTAGATAGTGGAAGTTGGAGAAAGAAATCGGATAGCCATACTGTAGTAACATGTCAATTGTTTCGGTCGATGTCCAAGTAAGAACTACCATACTGTGATAACATGTCACTTGTTTTGGCCGATGTTCACGTATGAACAGCCATACTGTAGTAACATGTCAATTGTTTCGGTCGATGTCCGAGTATGAACAGCCATACTGTAGTAACATGTCAATTGTTTCGGTCGATGTCCAAGTAAGAACTACCATACTGTGATAACATGTCACTTGTTTGGGCCGATGTCTAAGTATGAACTACCATACTGTGATAATATGTCAATTGTTTCGGCTGATG
>NW_013665672.1:986324-998651 GCF_000517525.1 Limulus polyphemus | reverse complement strand
ATTCCAAAGTCATACGTTCCATGCGCTCTCACAAAGTGAGACAACTTTATTCCAAAGTCATACGTTCCATACATTCTCACCAAGTGAGACAACTTTATTCCACAGTCCAGCTCGCTAGCAACTAGGCCACACCCGATTATTTGAGGAACGACAGCTTTTATTTACAGTCCCACCACTTTCTGCAATAAAAAACAAACAAATTTGTTGTGTAAAAAGGACGAAAACCATGTGTAGGTGTTTAAATTCAAATGAAAAACTTACAGAAACTCCAGTTGGAAGAGGTTTCTAGTTTATCGATAATAGTTCGTATTTTCCTGAAATTATACTATCCTCACGTTATAGGTGTTTATAACGATTCCGATGAGGAGTCAGAATATAAGTCATTACGGAAAGACGATCATAATTAATTCACGAATTAACCATGTTATTTATTATTGGAAAAACCTTGTATAGTTCATAACCTAATGTCGAAACACTATGAATCGATTTAGAGAACCTTAAGACAAAAACTAAAAAATACAAATTGAAAGAACTTATTTTCAAACGAAATAGACGAAAGTTTAGAAATGTATTTAACGAACTTAATTAACAAGGTCGTAAAATGTGCCGGTGAAAATATATAAATACTTTAATTAAACAGATATATGTTCATAGCCGCTAAGATCCATGAATACGTGCGTTAAACAACCAGAAAGTATTAAATATTTATGATCCAGGAGTCAACACCTCAGTTTTGTACATGCGTGCCAAATTGTTCATGTACAAAAGTACAGTTAAAGGATAACCATTAATCGATTATAGATTATAGTTTGATATACTTGTTGTTGTTGTTTAAGTGTAACTGTAGATCATGAAACGAAAAGCAAAACAAAGAATATTTTATGTGTTCATTGTATAAATACAATATGCTTGAATTTATGAAGCGCTTATAGCAGTAACTGAGACTTTTTCTTTTATCCTGAATAAAATAAATATTACGTACATGTTTTATTTCAGTTGTTTAAGTTTTCGTTAAGCTACGTATAACGAATTTCAAAGTTAAACTTATCAATATGAGAAATTAGAGCGGCCACGGCTGCTTTTCTTTGTCTTGGTATTATTCGTCGAGATTTTGTTAATGTTTAGTTTTTGTGAGTTTATTAAAACATTTATCACTTATTGGATACAGCGGTAGTTTAAATTAAAAATTCGTTATTATTAATACGAGATTCTCATTGAAAGTAGAGAAGAGCGTATCATCGTGTGTCAATCACATCACATCCTGTGCAGACGAAATCTTTCATCCAGTAACAGCGTTCTTCAGGCAAGCTAGAATACGACAACTGATGCTATTTATAATACCAAATCCCTTGGCAAGAAATGTTACGGTGTGAACTTGAATAAGTTTGTGAAATGTAATTTTTCTTCAGTTTTATTCATGTCACAATATATCACAACTAGAGTATGGATTTTTGATACTGTATTATATATTTATTTTAACACTATATATTATTAACTAAGAATTTATTGAATTAACAGTAGTTTTGGAAAGGCAATAAAATACAAACAGGTTCTGGGTTAATAACGCACGTGACAAGTTCTTTTCCACTTTTTCCGTTTTTGAATAGATAATTTAACTTCAATATCTTACACTTTCAGTATTTCATTGCTTACATAAGCCCCCCAGTGGCACAGCGGTATGTCTGCGGACTTATAACGCTAAAAACCGGGTTTCGATCCCCGTGGTGGGCAGAGCACAGATAGCCCTCTGTGTAGCTTTGTGCATAAATTCAAAACAAACAAAACAAACAATGCTTACATAATTCACTTGCATGCGAATCTATTGTTCTTAATAAACCTGAGGTAAAACCAAATTTTTTCTTTCTACTTTTAGCACTTTTTAAGAGTATGCTAGAAAGGCTATACCTATCTTGTGTTCCAAATAACACAACGGTTCATTGTGTTTTACCAATTTTCTCCGCCTCATTAATACGACGCAAGAAGCTTGAAAAGAGAGAGAGAGAGAAAAAAAAAAAGACTTGAACATTCATTGCATAATCGTTTAATTATCCTGTCTTAACGACTAACAAATTAGGGCATTGAAATAATACGTTAGCGTGAAAGATTGATCGGTTGTTGAGGTTTGATAGGATTAAATCTGGCAGTGTTCAAAAGGATGAAACGAACCGCCAAAGGCTTTTGGATACATACTCGTATGTCATCAATGTTCATGGTGTTAAATGACCCATCGCGATGACTGGTATTAGCATGATCTCAATTCGCTAGAGACTTCATCAATGCTTTCAGTAAAGAAATTCCCGAAAGAAAATAAGCAGTATCTATACTCTAACGTGACCATTTTATGGAAAGCCAAAGACGTTTCAATAAGTAAATATAGAATTTCAAAGTTTCACCCGTTGGTGATCAAGAAACTGTGCTTGATATAGGCATACAAATGGAGATTAAAAAATCTATTTGCCTTTCATGTATGCATTTAGTGTATACTATATACTTTTGGTAACATTGGGAAGCTCTAACTAGTGGGCTTTCTTCTGTATTTATCTTGAGTACTTTATTTGTTGCTGAAAAACGCGGCTTGTGATCCTTACGCTTTCTTATTTTTCACCAGATCTATTTGAAATAAAATAAAATATTTTATAGGAAATTTCTGAACTTGTTTTTAAACAGCTATTTATGAACATTTTGATTTCCCTATCTGATTTTCCTACATTACTATTTATAATTATTTTTATCCTTTTCGATCAATGGGCTTACACTCTGATGTAAAATTTTCCAAATGTTTCTAGAATCGCTTTGAATTCGTTTTCAACAACTTAAATACATTTCTTTAAGGTTTTCAGATAAACAAGCGAATATCTTGTCATCTGATTGTGTAAACCGACTCAATAGTTATTAATAAACCTAATAAAACTAGTTTTTTAAAAATGTGTTTCACCATTTTTTATAGTTTTTGCAACTATAGCCCTCACAAGAGCTAATATCTATATAAACAATACGCTTGCGTTTGTTTGGCCGGAACTTTTCTCGCAAATTTCTCAATCAAACCCTACAAATCTTATATCGTAAGAAAGGCTTTTGTCCAAGGAGTCCAGATTACACACTGGCTTTTCAATTCAGAATCGGTCCCAGCATGGCCAGGTGGTTATGGCACTCGACTCGCAATCTGAGGGTCGCGGGTTCGAATCCCCGTCACACCAAACATGCTCGCCCTTTCAGCCGTGGGGGCGTTATAAAGTGACGGTCAATCCCACTATTCGTTGGTAAAAGAGTAGCCCAAGAGTTGGCGGTGGGTGGTGATGACTAGCTGCTTTCCCTCTATCTTACACTGCTAAATTAGGGATGGCTAGCGCAGATTGCCCTCGTGTAGTTTTGCGCGAAATTCAAAAAACAAACAAACAAACAATTCAGAATCACGTTAACTGCTTTTTGGTTAGTCAAACCTTTTAATGCAACGAGGATGGTACATGATGGCACAATGCAGTTGTCATCACGTGACGACTGGCTTTGATTTCAACTTTAGTTGTTTTTTATTTTCAACGTATTTCATACAAACCATACTTAAACCTCGTATAATTTCCTAAGAAACTGAACATAACACCATATATAATTGCTATGGGATTTTTCGACTTATTAAGGTCTAAAATAAACATGCGCAGTTCGTTCAAAACCATATGCGTATCACTTTATGAACACGCAGTCAACGTTTCTGCATATTCAGCTAAGTTTGCCATTATAACAGCTTTACATTTACTTTACTTTGCAATAATTTATCTTCGGTTCATTTCATAGACTGTTATAAGCCTTTTTTAGCTATTTTTTTTTACTAGAGGTTTTATTCATTGTTTTTGTGAGTTTATTTGTTTCAACTCGTGAAACCGTGTCATACACTGAACACTCATAACGGTTTCATACTATGTACACTATTATAAATATCTTTACTTTACGTGTTGTTTTATTAAATAACGTTACTAAGTGTAATTTTATTAAATAAAATTATGTACGTGTAGTTTTATTAATAAAGCTACGTCTACGTGAGTTTGTTTGTCAGACAACGTAAAAAAAAAACTCAAATAGACTAGTATTTATTGATGTAACACATAATGCCTGCAAGAAAGCGTAGCTTAGATTTCGTGCGTAAATTGATAGGATAAGAAACATTCAAGCCAAGTACATGAAAATTACGCAAAGGTTTTGCAGTTCGCGGCTAGGTTACATATGTGTGTGTATGTATATAATTAGATGTTTAGTTATAGATACAATCAACACTAGAATCAAAGCTGGAAAATGTTTCTGTTGAAGTAGAATAGTATAAATAAACAGTTTATCGAAAAAGCATTCTGCAAAATATTTACATAACCACTTTTTCCCGATACGATAATATAATTATGTCATGTTCAATAAACTAGGTTAACAAATTCCTTAAGTCTTTCATGTAACACAAAACATGATTTAAATTATGTATGTTTGGATCTCAGCTCTCAGACACTAAATAAACTTCACGATACTGAATTTTCCCTAAATTGCAATTAATCATGAAATATCCATCGCCTCTTTAGATATTTAATAACAGAAGAAACTTCAATACTAATCAACTAAACAGTCTGATTATTTTCATATATTCAAAAGCATAAGAATAAAAACTAAATACGATTAGACAATATTTAGATATACATATAATCTTGAAAATACCCATAACTTCGCACATATTTTGTTTTTAAAATATGTGTGATAAGGATGTTGTATAAGAAAAATTATGAATTATTGGAAGGATCTTTTATTTTCCGAACATAATTAAACGAAGAAATAATGTTGACATTTTTATAATGTTTCCATATACATTCTCCAAGATATGAACATTAATTTATTAATAATCAGTACAACAGGCTCAAAAATCTTTATTCCCTTATTTTTGTGAATTCGAAATGAAACCTCCAAAAATATTTATATATTTTATTTTCCATATAATCATTCCCAAGGCTTTAAAGTAATTCACCCCAAGTGGCACCTCTGTCTGCGGACTTACAACGCTAGAATCCGGGTTTCGATACCCGTGGTGGGCAGAGCACAGATAGTCCATTGTGTTACCTCGTGCTTAATTACAAACAAACAATTAATGTATTTCCGTATTTCATTTGTTCATCTAAAAGAACTCTTAGCATTTCTTAGCTCTCTGACGTGTATTTCGAGTGCTGAGTAATTTTGGATTCATACGAATGAGTTGAAAGGTGTTTAATTTGTATCAGAGAATGCAGACAACACCATTGATCGCTGTTTCGAAAGTGTGGTATTTTTCTTTTCCTTATTAAGTGTAATAAACAAAACTGTTAGACAGATAATATAATAATAAGCGCAAAAAAAAAAGAAGTAGAATACTTTGAAGTCTATTTCGAATATTCTTTTTGTGTACTGATCAAGTGTCGTTGTATTATATAAATCTATCGATATTTTGATAGAGCAGAAAGAACAGTAAGTCTTAAGGGAATGGATTTGTTTGAGTAAAGTAAGCGGACGAATACATCCTCCTCTTCAGATATTTGTTGTACTCCAAGCAACATGCTTTAGAGTCTAGTATATGCAATATATGTAATCGTCATTTCATGCTCATAACTCAATTAATCCCACGGTTATTATCGACTTTAATGAAAACACGTTTTCTCCAATAAATAAAACGCCTTTAACATAAGACTGAAATAATTAGAGGTACATTTAATATTATAATTCTGAACTTTTCAACTAACAAACGTTGTATGAAAGATCACCTCACTAATCAAGAGAGTCATTCGAAAAACAGAACACATCAAGCTTTTTAACAACCTTTTCTCATCAAATAACTGGAGAAAGTACCAATTTATTTTGCAGAGAGCAAATTACTATAAGATCATTCTAAGTTAATTGCTTGGTTCTCAGATGTGGTTTTGTAAAATGAGGGTGTGTTTTTGTTTCATATGAAGAGAATACTATTTGGATTAAATAGAGATCGGCGCGTGACTTAAGAGTGTAGCTATGCGACAATGTTAATGTCTACGTGATTGAGCATTGCTTCAGTAATTAGTCTCCTGTCTTTAACATATGATGAATTTCAGTGCAAAACAATGTTATAACGAACTCTGTTTTTCCAGTGACTTTAAATCATAATTAAGAGGGTCTTGCTTGGTTTAAAACCTACGAAGAAAAAAAAAGAATATATTATCGTCAAGTCTGGCCGGATACTGATATCTCACGATGAATTATCACTTTATTATTCGAACTTCGAGCAACAAATACTATAACGTGGTTAAGAGTTCAAAAAGTTTGTTTGTTTATAGTTGATTATCTGTTCTTTGCCTACCACGGGTATCGAAATCCGGTTTCTAAGGTTGTAAGTCCGCAGACATACCACTGTACCACTGGGGGAAGTTCAGTACTTCTTCATGGGAAAATATTCCAAATTATCTACCAACCCGATTATTTAAAAGTTTGGAAGTATAATAATAATCTAACATTAATTACGTAGTGTAGTTTGAAATGGAATGACTTTTGATTTTTACAGAAGAAAAAAAAAGGCATGTGTATGTATATAAAAATATACAAGGTTTAAAGTAGAAAAATTATAAATAAGTTGCTTTTGATACTATTCATCTTCCTACGGTATCGTTATGACAGTTGATATTAAAGAACGTTATATACCCTTATCTTCCTACACACAAATAACTTCAGAATTTCATAGATGGTGCCCACTGTTATCATTCATTTTAATTTGGCAAAATCTAACTTGACCCTTTCAGTTGCGAGGTTTCTAGACAAGTCTGGAACGTCAGTCTCACTCACACTCCATCCCTCCAACAACTTCTGGAATTAACTGTGAGTGAAGCATTTTATCCAATTTTAATACCACATAGATTAGCTTTTCACGGATGTTTAAACCACTATTTATTTATTCCTTCAACGTACTTCACGTGAAAATCATTGATCGGTTGTACGTAAAGATTTTAAGTAACTTTTCAGCAGCAATTTTGGCAGCTGAAGGAGAGAGTTCGTTGCTTGGAAATTCAACAATGCTAGGGCTATACAAACACACATTTGCCAATTTATGTTAGCATTGTTAGGATCGAACTTGACTTTATTATATATTCTATAACAATACCACACACTCTAGTATATCTGTACATTACAATAGCATTTTTCTTCCAAGTGAGTGGCTAAAGACTAATCATCTTGTTGCGCTTAGACGCCGATGCATACATATTAAAGCCATAGGCTCAGAAAGATGTTGTTTATTTGAGTCATTATGGGATATGTTTTGAAATTATCCCTTACAGCTCAAAGTGTTTTGGGCCGTTATGCTCGTTACGTGGAGAATAGAGGTTGTAAAATAAAGCCTTAATTGTTTAATCACTTCAGTAGTCTTGCGCTCGTGCATGGCTTTAACGACGTAGAGTTTCTTGATGATGTGTTTATCACGCTGCCTGTTGGAATTCCCTAGCTGCAACTATAAACAAAGTTGTCTGGAAGCACTGATGAGGTGAGCGACAGTTTTGTTGTTACTTCAGACTGGAAAGCTTTGAGGTTCCCACTTACAGGGAATGTGTGTCCTGAATGTCAATTATACTAACTGCTCAGCTTGGTTACATATATGCAACAATAACATAACCCTAGAAGACAGCAGAACAAAATGATTTATTTAGCAGTAAGCTTTTATCTTTTCATTAGACAGAGGCCAAGACATTTATTTTCATTAAGGTCACTATTTTCAGGCATAGACAAACTATTCCCATACGTATACATATTCACACAATAACGCACAGTTTCTGGCCACTTTTATGAGGATGTATCTATCTAATTATGTCCTAAAACATGGAATCTAATCACGATGCATTACAAATTTATCTAATTTCAGGAGCTTCACGATTCAGTTACGTTAAGAATTAAGTTGTTACTTTTATTTATCGCAAAACTACACGAATTATTTGCGCTCTGTCCATCGCGGAGAATCGAACCCCGGATTTAAGCATTATAAGTCCGCAAACTTACCAGTGACCCACTTAGGAAATTAGAATTAAGAAATAAGGCAAAGACAACAAAACCTATACTTTGTTAATATTTTATGTATTCTTGGAATTTGAGAAAAAAGTCAGCATTAGTGCGATAGATGTTTTATAGGGAAGTTTGTTAGTTCTGTTACGTTACATTTTGGTGATAAAACTTTTAATAACGTGGGATTAGGGAAAAAAAAAAAAAACCTGAAATTTATCTCATGTTTTGCTGACCCTTTAATTTTTTTAGCTATATTTTTTTACACAGTGTTATATAGAAATTTGCCCCCCAGTAGCACAGCGGCATGTATACGGACTTACAACGCTAATAACCGGGTTTCTATACCCGTGGTGGCCAGAGCAATGATAGCCCATTGTGCAGCGTTGTGCTTAATTAAAAACAAACAAACAAACAAACAAATTCAAAAATTGGCTTTTCAATTTGATGTCTTTTTGTTTGTTTGTTGTTACATACAAAGCTAAACAATGGGCTATTTATGCTTTGTCCCGTGCGGATACTGAAATCCGATTTTTAGTATTATAAGTTCTCAGCTTTATAAAGAATGGAATAACACCAACAACATCACAGAATAAGGAACCAAGTGAAACATAACAAACTCAAGTCAAGATAACTCTAAAACCATCACTAAATACAGAGCTCAACATACATGCAGCAGTAGTAAAAACAAAACACATGGTAAACAGATAGAAAATTTAAAATGGCAAACGAAACGGAAAACTAAGACACAGGAAAACATAGACCAAACCAGTATACAACAACAAAATGTAAAACATTTTGGAAAAATTCAAAACTTAAACACAAGCTCTGCAAAACTCTGTGATTTCATTAAAGAATTTCAAAACCAGCAAAACAATCAGAATTACATTACTACACTCATAACAATAGCAAAAAGCGCTTTACTCCTATCATACCTTACATTTTGCAACCATTCATGGGCTCATTTTTCACATAAATATTTATAGCTCAACACATCAATATCCAAGGCAGTCTTGCTCCCAAAAGACACGAGATCGGGGACATATTAACTTATGTGTTAGTTATTTCAGAAACTATGTTAAACAAACATAATAGCTCAAAATTTGTTGGTTATACATCGATTAAAACTAATAGATTAGATGAAAATAACCCAAACAGGGGCATTGCTATTATGTATAAAACAACCCTTTCTGTAACACAGATAGAGGTAAAAACAGTTAACGAGTGTACAGTAATACATATCCATATTTCAAACAACAAAAGTATAACGATAGCAGGAAGTATTGTTCTCCATCAAAGACTATACATATTAATGTATTTAATAGACTATATTAGTATGATAGCAATTTAATTATCATAGGTTATCTCAATAGTAAACATAAAAATTTTGGTTGTCTTATAACTACGACAATGGAAGAAGATTGTTAGATTTTTTGGATAATACTGACTGTCTGTTGCTAAACTATCTCACTCCTAAACACACGAGCTATTCCTATAATATAAACGATGTACCGGATTTATGTATTACATCATCAAATGTCAGTAATAAGTTTTAAAGTTGGATTTGATCTAGAAAGTGATCATTTTCCAATTGCTCGTGTCTTCGATATCGAATTCCATCATAATGAATCAATAAGAAAACGAAATTTCAATTACAATAAAGCAACTGGGAACAAGATAAAAACTTCCTAGATAAATTATTACCAAAATGAATAATAGATTTAGCAGAAAATTCATCTGATATTGATGACTATTGTTGAGTGCCTTACTAAAGCTGCAAAACAGACAACACATAAACCCAAACAATATACAGTTAAAACCAGATGGCAACTTCATACACAAATTAATAATATAATAAAAGAACGCCACCAACTGAGAAGATAGTTTATGAATATAAGAGACCCGAACATCAAATCTCAAATTAACAGTCTAAAAAACAAGATTATAAATCAAATAAAACAACTAAAGTAAAATGCATAGGATAGTTTCTGCTCAAAACTAAACGATCACACAAAAACTAAGAGGTTTTGATCACATCTAAGACGACTTACAAACAATTAAACACTACTAAATCATATTCGACGTTAAATCGGGAAAACAAAAAGCCTACACTTTTAAAGAACAATTGAGAAGACCTTTAAAACACATAATGATTCAGACATGGATACACACTATTTTGATACAGTAAACGAGTATATTGAACAAAATAAACACATTTACACACCAAAATTCCCAGCAACAGCAACAAATCCACAAAATTCAAACAACGATGAGTATGCCAGTAAACAGAGACAATAACAAAAATAGAGGTAATCACATTCATAGGACAAACCCAAAATATAGCTCCATGTGAGGATGGAATACAAGCCATTCTTCTTAGAAAAGGGCAATTTTTTGGACCATTAACAGCATTGTTACATTTATCTCTAAACTCTGGCTACATCCCAGTGTCTTGGAGGCGAGCAAGTGTTCTTATGTTTCTAAAGGAAGGACATCCAGAGAATAAACCAGGATGCTACTACCGGCTAATTAGTCTAACTAGTTGTGTAGGCAAAAGTTTAGAAAGAATTATTAGCAATAGGATTTCGAAATTTCAATAAAATTGCACCCCAGTGGCACAGCGATATGTCTGCGGACGTACAACGCTAGAATCCTGGTTTCGATACCCGTGATGGGCAGAGCACAGATAGCCCTTTGTGTAGCTTTGTGCTTAACTTGAAACAAAACAAACAAATTTCCTAAGTTTTTCTAAACAGCAATATAATGTTTAGATGTTCTTGCATTATAACTGATGAAAACCAAATGTTAATTTAGTCCTCATAAATGTATTTCAAAGTTATTAATTGCGAAAGAAATGTCGAATCCAAAAAAACATCAAATATAATTTTACTATGAATATACTTATAAGCCTATCTTTGATCTTATTCTTTACGAAATGTCATGGATGAGACTTGTAACAGTAAGCATGAGGGCTTATAAAACTGATGTTCAAGATTAGATCCATGTGGTGGGTATAAGACACATAGCCATTTGTGCAACTATACATTTAAACAGACAAATCTTTACGAAATATCTTTTAAAAATTTCCAGTTTTTCAAATAAATTAGAGAGCAATCAACGTTTTGGTTGATCATTACATTGTGAAACATATCAGTTCATAATAGACAATTAAGGTAGCCTAAAACTACCAGAAAGAAAACTTATGATTGTAGAATGAGAACAGAATCATCTTTGTATTGCAGGGTCTACAGGAAATTATTGATAAGACTGAAAGATAAACAGTGCGAGAGAACAAGCAAGATAACCTACGACTGCTAGAAAGACGAAAACTGTTTAGCTGTTTTTGAGAAAAAAACTCAGGACTACTTTTTCTTTATGTAAATAATTGTTTTCTGGTAGCATGACCACAGAAAACATTTGTAACAGAACTAGAACAGTATCTGTAGTGGAACTAACACGGTCTTCAACAGATTATTTTCACGTTCTGCGAAACTACCAAACAGAGCTATAGGAAATACTGGTGTTACGTGAACAATTTTAAACATGAAATCTAGTTTTTCTCACATCAAAAATATATTTCATTTGACATTTTACTCCGTATTGGTCCGATATCGGTTCTCAGTAGGAACTTTGTGTATTATAAATTACAGTCGACGAGGCATTTCGCTAATTTCGCGTGTTTTCGACACTACTGACAAAGAAATGTACCGACTTGGCGCGTAGTGTGACACAATGAACAAGGCATTTCCTACAATACCAGTTGAAATTACATCGTTTTTTGATCATTTCAGTTTTACTGCTTGGATCCATCACAACATAGAGCATGGTAATTTTCCCACAGTTTTGGCCTTATACACCATGCATCTTGGTGTTGAAATAATCTTATAAAATACGAATTTCACAAGAAGTTGAACATTATTATACAATTCTGCTCTATTTGGAAACATTTAAATATTTTAGGGCGGTTATCCAGTAATTCTGTTTTTATATCATAAATGTTCTTGCTATTTCACCATTTGTTTTACATATGTAGGGGAGACCGGGGCTAGTTGTTACGATTTTTAGAAAAAGTCCAATATCTAGCGAAATAACCCGAATCATACATTGAAACTGAATGAAAGTGAAAGATAAATATGTACTTTATCAAAATTATGTATTCTATATTGAACAAAATTGGTTACATAAAAGATTTTGTAAATATTTTGAAGTAAAGTCAAGTGTAACAATCTGCCCCGGATGCGGGGTAAGTTGATATAATAGATGGGGCATGTTGTTATACAATTAAAAAAATCTGAAATATTTACCAAAATTAGCCTA
>NW_013665672.1:982000-985397 GCF_000517525.1 Limulus polyphemus | reverse complement strand
AGCTTGCCCCTGTAACAACTAGCCCCGGTTTTTCCTATATACCTACTTGAGAATTACACAACGAGTGTTATCTTTCGCATCATGTATACCTTAATATATAGACTTTCTGATATATATACATTATAAAAGATATGTTGTGGCTATATATCATCTTCAGATTCGATGACAAGTTTGAAGCTCACGATTCGTAAAGACAAGATATAAGGTTATAGATTTCAACATAAGATGCACAGTACTTAATCTCTTCCTCTTCTTTTTTATTAACTGAGTAGTGAAGTGGAACCATTATTTATTGTAGCCAAGAAAGTGAGCTTTAGCCATGTATGTAAGCTTATAGACAACACACCAACCAAGTCATGGATCATTACTCTTGTCTATAAACTCGAGTTTCCTCGAGAAGGTTATCAAAATGCTACTTTCTCATGCATGAGTTTTCCAGTGTTGGCGATAAGGCGTATGTTTCTCTGAACTATTGCTCACTATCCATTTAAAAGTTGTTGGTTAGGCTTGTACAACTTCACCATATATATATATACTGTAGTCGATTGGCATTTCTAAAGCCTACAAATCAACGTCGAATGATCCAGGTTGATATATTCAATTTACTGGTAAATATTTTAATCTCGAAACATACTACTCGTTGTGTTGATCAGAACCATAATACATCATTATTGAAGTAACTCAATAGAAATCACTCTACTTCAAGAAATAGACCATTCCCTACAATGGTCTCGTTTTCATAATTGGTATTTATAAAAGTTCAAAGATGGTATATTATAAGATAGACCTCTAACTTTTTCAAGGGGTATTGGGAAAATGATCGTTAGTACAATGCAATATTTTCGTTGCAATATGAATATTTTGTCATAATAAACATAATTTAGCTTACGTTGCATTTGGTACTCCATTATGGTAAATTGATTTGCAGAAACAAATTGCAAGTATAAGACACACTTTAGGGAAAACAAATTGTTATCATAAAAATATACATTTATTGTTAGACTACATACTCTACTAGTTTTCTGGACATGTTGTCGATTTATTTTTCAACACATGCATTTTTAAAGAGCCCTATCATACACACACACGTACATACATACATATATTGCACAGTGGTGTAGCAGGCAAATTAAAAGTGGGGGCAAAGTTTATTTGACCTAACGAAACTAGGGAATGTGTGCTTCAGATTCACTCTGGAAGACCTTTGGTTCTGAATTAAATTTTATGGATTCTCCTGCTTTTTCAGAGAGTAATTTTCCTAAGTTTAATACATTTTTAGTGGGAAAGATTGAAAAGTAGGAGGTAAACCCCAGCCCCAGCTTCCTACCCCATTCTACCACAACTGTCCATCTACCAGTTTTTTGTTACAAATTGTCGTGATGAAATAGGTGAATCAGTTTCGACAGAGAAGCTCAGTGGAAGACCCCTCACCCCCTCTCACCAAACATACACAAATATCAACTTTCAATGGATATACAATCGGACGAAAGGTTCAAGTTTGGCAGCCATATAAACTTTATCTTCTTAATGCTCCAAAAGATGGCTCAACTGATAAAGGCGGTCGGTAGCAAAATAACTTCTCCAAATGAAAGTGACGTTTAATGCCGCGCGTAGCATAGGTACATTTGCATCAAACGAAAGGTTCATATGCTATTGTTCAAAATAATAGAAGGGGCTTATCCATCCCCTATTTACAGCATTATTTTTAAGCCCATTATCTACAAACAATTCCTTCGTGCATCAGCAGATTATATGGAACATTCTTTAGGCGTTTGAGTGTGGAATAAGTTTTTTTCCCTCTGTATGTTCTAGAGTATTCTACAAACTTTTCAACTGCAACTGCTTAAGTTCAATTTGCCTTGGTTTTTAAATGACATGAATAATTTGCTTTGATTTAAAAAAAAATATAATTCGATGGTTGTCTGAAGTGGATCAAAGGCCGGAACGTTGCAAAATAAATTCATTTAGCAAGAGTATCGAATATATTTTCATTCAATTAATCAAAAAAATATCTCCTTTATTTATTTAAATGAATTCCAAGCTTAAAAGAGCATTTTCTTTGATTAATAGAAGTATTCCAAATTTGCATCGATTTATAAATATATTTTTTATTTGAATAGACTAGCTTTTAAAATTTAATTGAAACGTTCGACTTGAGCATCATCTTATATTCCCTAGGGTTCAGGTATAACCGTCCATTATTTTGAACTACTGATCAGAGGGAAGGCAACCAACCAACAGCAGAAACCGCTGCTAAAAAAGGATATTTGAATACCAAGATTGGTGCTCGGCATGGCCAGGTGGATAAGGCGCTCGACTCACAATCTGAATCGCATCCCACCAAACATGCTCGCCCTTTCAGCCGTGGGGGCGTTATAATGTGACGGTCAATCCCACTATTCGTTGGTAAAAGAGTATCCCAAGAGTTGGCGGTGGGTGGTGATGACTCTAGTCTTACACTGCTAAATTAGGGACGGCTAGCGCAGATAGCCCTCGTGTAGCTTTGCGCGAAATTCCAAAAAACAAACAAACAAACAAAACAATACCAAGATTGATCTGTTACTTTTATATCGTACCCGCAGCTGAGAATGCGAAGTGTATTCAGCAGCATCGTATCTCGAATGTTTAAGTTCCCATTGGTAGCCCGGCATGCCAACTACTATTCTAGAATAGGTTCATTGGAAGGCAAAGTGCATCCCTGAATCTTTGTCAATGAAATATGTGCATGACATCACTTTTTTAACTATGGCCAGGTGGTTAGGACGCTCGACTCGCAGTATTATTTATGAATCAATGTTGAAGCTAGTGATATTCAATTACGTGTTGAAAAAGATAATAAACATAACTGTAACACAAAAATGTAAGAACCATCACAAAAATGGAGTGACACTGAAGTCACACTATTGAAAAAGTGGTGGAGAACGCTATGAAAAAAATAAAGATTCCCAGTGTTCTAGCTAAATTACCCTCATGAAGGTTTAAAAAATATGTTAAAGTGATATGTTGCCCCTCTTTTTACCTCTATAGTGTTTCCAACAATTCTACATTTTGTTTAACGTGTAATTTGCCAAATTTCGTGGAAATTGAACGATAGAAAATAATCAGATGAATTTTTTTTTGTTTTATAACTCAAACAGCAAAATATCTGCTAAACTAATTTGACATAACATAACGTTTTGGTACAACATAGAACCTATTGGTCCATTTCGGCTGTTCCACCCTCTAAACTAAACAAAAACTATTAATAAATATATTTAAAGAAGAAAAATCTTAAAGCCAGTCCTTGTCATTCATATATTTATCAAGCTTTCTCTTAAACTCACTCAAATTTACAGCTTCCACAACACCCGAAGGCAACCCATTCCAAAATCCAATTGTAATTAGAAAAATAAAACTG
>NW_013665672.1:970270-981760 GCF_000517525.1 Limulus polyphemus | reverse complement strand
AAAACTGTCTTATCTGAAGATGACTCCTGCCCTTCCAAAATTTATATTTGTGTCCCCTAGTCCTACTATTCTCACTGTTAAATACAAAAAAAAGATTATGCATCAACACCATCAATTCCCTTTACAATTTTAAACACCTCGATTAGATCCCATCTAACTCTTTTTTTTATCAAGAGAAAACAATTTGAGAGATTTTAGCCTCATCTCGTATGACAACTCCTCCATCTCAGGCACCATTCTTGTAACCCTTTTTTGAACCGTTTCCAACAAGTCGATATCTTTCTTAAGGTAAGGAGCCCAATATTGAACATAATATTCCAAATGTGGCCTAACTAGTGACCTATACAATTTAATTATAACCTATTTAAAGACTTATAGTTGATATTTCTGTTGATTAGATTGTAGCTTCTGCTTACAAACTTGTAAATTTTTTGTTTTTTTTTACACACAAGTTATTTGGATATTGGCTTTAGTTAAAATCGTAAAGTTATTTCAATGGACAAACTCTAGAAGATCAGATGTTTGTAACAGGGATAAGCAAGTATCTATAAACTACATTTAATATCTTCAGGGGGATATTCTGTCTTCATATGAACATAGTAGAAATTTAAGGGTGGTTTCATTCCTACTTTAGGAACTATAAGAACTTTTAAGTGTAACTGATTTCCCACAACTGGCTGGAGACAGTGAATGGCAATAAGAGTCGAGACGTTGTGGATGTAAGCGCTCAACACCATACCCTTAATTGATTTTTCCATGTTTGCTGGCTAGTTTAACATGAGTGTTTGAATAGATGTGAGCATTTGGGAGCTATTACCATGGGCATTATCCGGTAACTCTGAAGGCTTATAAAACTAAAAACTAGGTTAGATACTCAATGTATAACTTCGTGTTTATCAACAAACAAACAAAATGTATGGTTAATACACTATGAATGTACAAAGCTCTGTTTTGACATACATAGCTGGTTTTAAGGCAAATATATAGATATTAGATATTTAGAAACTTCTTATATCAGCGGCTTTGTGAAATTTCGTTGTCACGTATTATTCTCTCAAACAGAGAGGAAAATCATTATTGCATAAAAATGAATTATTATTATCAAACTCTGTATGGAGAAATTGATAAGCTCTTGAGACTTTATATGCACGATGAAATAACAGCTTAAGTTTCCTTTTAACAATACTAGTATAAAGTTTGTAACGTTCAAATACAAACCAGTAATGGAGAACTTCAAAGCTGAATTTACCATCGCAATTATGGAGCAATACAATTTTAAAAGCTTGGGGGTTTATGGGGTTGCAGATGTTTATAATTGATCTAGTACTATTATACTTACGATTTGGACGTTCCAACAACTGAAGAATGTGATTAAAATTCTTAAGATGGTAAGAGTGTTATAAACATACCTGTAACGTCGCAGATAAAGACTTTAACAATGTAACGTATCAAATAAGCCATGTTACTACCGAAAAATTAGATTCATTTATTATTAACAAACTAATAAGTAGTGCATAGCCAGAACTTTATAAATATAAATCTCAATCTTTAAATAAAACTCAAATACAAGAACTACACAAAAAGCTACGTTCTTAAGAATAACCCAAACGAAATAATAACATCAGCAATAATAATAATGAATCACGAAAAAAAAAAGAATCAGAAGAAGAAAAACTAAATTTGCGATAACATATTTAAACAAATCAAATATCTCACGTATCATAGTGTTACAGCCTAACTCCTTTCGAACCTCATCAATCTAATTCCAACTCTTAAGGCTTTTTATTCATTGTCTCGACAGATCACGAAATTGCATGTCAGAGGACTTAACTACATTTGTTTTACATGATTAATCATCAACTTAGTATCCATAAGCCACTCAAGAGTTGGCGGTGGGTGGTATTGACTAGTTGCCTTCTGTCTAGTCTATCACTTGTACACTAGGGACAGTTATACCTCTTGTAGCTTTGCACGAAATTCAACAAAACAAACAAATAAACTATACGTCACCCTTAGAGTCTTGAACTTTGACACTCTGATGTTTATTCATGGTGTTATGAAAACACGTAAGTTCAAAAAAATCGTTTAAAGTCAAACTACGAAACTTTATAACAGAAGTGCTTTCAAAAGGTGGACTTTTCGAAAACGCTCGGGTTATATGGTTGCATATTTTTGTTTTCTCTAAACTTAAAGTTACTAGGAGGCAGGTGAGCTAGCTAGGTAGATAAATAAAGCTGAACAAAACAATAAAAACAAAAATACATAAATGGAAAACAAAACCATAACTAAAATCAGAATAAAAACTGCCATATCACATACCTTTCCTTTTGAAAAAAGTGATGGCATCAACCACTTCTTAATGTTAGGAGTTTTCATTTCATTATATGAAATACCATTTGTACCAATGCAAGGAACCCTATATAGTTTACGTGCAGATAGTTTACAAAAACTTTGCTTTCACAATAGCTTCTGTCTCTTGGTTCCAGTTCTGTTGTGACTTACTGGAATATCTCATTATTTTCTCACTCACATAAGACCAGCTAACCTTGTGTAATGAACTTTGGGATGAGATCTTAATGTTCTGTATTATATTGAACAGGAACTGCTACTGGTAGAATACCAACAGGATCCGTTGACTGATCAGGAACAGGAATCATCCTAATAACTAAAGAAAATATTTGTCTGACTGGTGGAAGCTCTGCAAGGCTTCTTTCTGTCAACGTGACAAATGGGCCTTAACAGACTATGGTGCTGTTGGATGCTTCAATTTCATTATGGTCAACACTGTGAACCTCAGATGGAAACAAAACACACTTATTTAATTTATAAACATGAAATTGTCCTACAGTTAGACCAAATCTAGGATATTTTGATATATACACTAATGGAGGTAAACACTTAGTAGTTTCAAAGGTTTCTTCCATCTTGGAAAAGTTTGCAGTGAAATTATTTAATGCAGAAAAAATAGGATACGTTTTTAATAACAGAATGCCATCTACATTTGTAAGTCACCGTGCTTAGCTGACGGTTGTTAGCCCTCGGTTGTCATTTCTGAACTGTTTCAATGTTGTTCCTTGCCATCTGAAGAATTTGTTACAATTCAGTTTTACACTCTTCCATAGTCCGAGGTTTAGCAAGCTACTCAGTCGAATGATCCCAGAGAAAGGAGATTTCATGTTCTACATGTAGATTGGCTGGCGTGTAACCTGTGTACCTATGAACAGAAGTCGTAATGCGAAAAGAAAATTCAGTTACATGATTATCCCATGTATGCAATATTCTACATATGGTTCTACATACTCGTTCTGTCATGTTATACTCAGGATGATATGGATTTGAAAACCATGACTAACTCTTATGACTTTATAAGTTTCAGGCATCAAATGAAATACAAATTGTGATCCATTATCTAAAATAAAGCATAATAGTTTTTGAAATACCGTATATACAAGTATTCATTTACTAGTTTCTTCACAGTCTCCTGAAAGCTGATTTGTCTAGGAGAATACAATTCAGCCCAGTTACTGAAATAAACTGAAACAACCAACAAATAACTAGATTTAGGACAAAGCCTAATAATGCCTACTGCTATTATTTCAGCAAATATCCATTATTTTAGTGCTTTCCGTAAATTCTGTTGCCATTTTTCACAGAACTTTGTAGTTTGAAAAACATGGCATGATAAACATATTATTTAGTATCTTGTTTCTTTTCATGCCTATACCATCTTCTTGATACTTTATCAGTTGTTTTTCGAACACGTAGATGACCATCAATATGGTGATCATTTAGCTTTGTTAACATAGCAATGCTTAGTGTTTTTGGAACAACTTGTAGAAATTCATTATTAGAAACAATTATCCTGATATAATAAAAAAGAGCATTGTTAATTAACACACACACACATGTTTTCGACATACTTATAGTATCTACAACTACATATTTATTTTCTGATTATTCTCTAATATTTAAATAATTATATACATTAATAATCATTGTCTCCAGCTTGTTCAGTAGTGAATTGCTCTTTAGTGGTAAATTTTCAGGTGACAACTTATCTAAGTCCAAATCTGGAGTCTCTTGTGGGGGATCAACAGGATCCCTGGTGGTGTACCTGGAAACTGGTTCTCATTTTACTTTCTATTAACACTAGAGAAGAGTAACTCCTGCAACTTCAAGGAATGCATTAGCCAAGCTAACTGGTTAATTTTGGTGTCATTTGTAACCATTTCAATGCAGAATGCTTGTTGACAATAGTAACCATTTCAATGCAGCATGCTTGTTGACAACAGTAACCATTTCAAGGCAGCATGCTTGTTGACAACTACGAATTCTTTTCCATCAATATGTTCCACAGTTGGACAGAGAGACGTTTGTGGACTTACAACACTAAAGTCTAGAGTTAGATTCCTCGCAGTGGACACAGCATAGATTTCCGTAAAGCCCAGAATATGGCTGAACATTCTAACTCCATAGTTATAGCTATTTAATTAGTTTTTGTTGAATTCATTGTATAGTATTTAATGACAATCTTCTGACATAGAATTGCTCCCAATCCAACATTTGAGGTATCTGTATGCAGAAAGTACTATTTACCCTTCATTAGAAGATACAAAACTAAGGCTGTTACAAATGCTTGCTTTATATTTTCAAGTGCATCTTCATATTGGGAAGTCCATTTCCACTTTACATATTTCCTCCTTAGTTGGTAAACTGGTTCAACAATAATAGCAAATGTAGGAAGAAACTGATTATACCAAACATACCTACCAAAAACGGTACTTACTTACTTCTAATATTTTTTGGAATAGGAAAGTTTTTTTTACAGTTTTAGTCTTATGTATCATTTGTATGAATCCATCAGTAGTACGTTTTAAACCTTAGATAGGATACTACTGGTGGGCTGAACTTATTCTTATTAATTTTCTCAGTTTGGTTAGTCTTATAGAGCTTTGAAGCGACTAGTTCAAAGTCCTTGAGATGTTGACCAAATATTGGCAATAATCAACAATGCCATCAATGTACAATTTTGAACCCTCTTTTACTCCTCTAAGGTCTTTACCTGCTTGTCTTTGAAAGGTTTCAAGTGCATTTTTTAAACCAAGGTCATCACTTTCAATTAATAAAGTCCATTTTTATCAATTTAAAAGCAATGTTGGGCCTATCCTCATAATTTACAGGTATTTTTCCAATGACTACTATTAGATAAATCTATAGTACTAATGCATGACGTTCCTGATAAGGTGTTCAGAATGCTATTTATATACGGCAACGAGAACCTATTGGTTTTGAAAGCCTGTTCCAATTTTCGTAGTCTACACAGAACTGGGAATCATCAGCCCTTTTGTTAATAATAACTTCTGGAGAAGCCCAAGAAGAAGTAAAGGATTCAATCAATCCATCACGAAGAATTTCATCCACTTGTTTCTGAAGCACTTTTAACTCGGCGGGCGAACAATGATATGTTTTACTTAATATTGATTTTTCTCTAATGGTTTCAATGTTATATTCAGCAACATCTGTACGTCCTGGCTAATCGCTTCAAATATCTACATACTTCAATAATATCTTCTTTTTTCAGTTTTTTCACTTTCACTGCCATTTAAATGCAAGCACTACACTTCACTGATCAATGTTTCTTTAAATTTACAGCCTGCAAAAGGTACATTTATTTCAGTAACATTTGACTGTTGGTTAAAATCTAAGCTAATAGAACAGGGAATTGCTAAGTGTTTTACAGCAATATTTTCTACCAAATGCTTATCCATGAAATGTAGTAAAGTTCGATAATTATACATTTCATCAGCAAGACACATTCCTACTTTATTCTATATTATTAAATAAAGGCTTAGTATTTTTTAAATTTGTTACCACACATTTTAGTCTATAATAAACTAATCAGATCCAATGTCTATTTGGTCCACTACTACGTCATTAATTTTAAGTGTTAAGTTTAGCAATCCAGTTTTTAGTTCTGGTTATGTAATTTATGGAATTTTCTTTCGATTTATCTTCTAATTTCCCGAATGCTGTATATTATATTTCCTTTTTTTTTTACATGTACAACTTTATTGTAACAACTCGTAGATAAGTAGCTTATTTGATTCCAATTATAACATTTTATAACATTTCTACGATATTCACTTCCATTAAATACTTTTGTTTGAGCAACTTCTGGTTTATTCCTATACTATACCCAGTGGTAGTGAGTTATTGCACATCGGCAATAGAAAATGCATAACGTAATTCCAAGTAACCTCTTTAAGCTATTTTTAACCACTAGTGGTGATTAAAAGACAAAGGTTATTCTTCCGTCAATGTTTTCCAGGAAGAAAGGGGCCCAAAACCACATCATCAGTCAGATCATAAACAGTACTCTTAAGGTTTGGTTTGAATTTAGCGCAAAGCTACTCAAGGGCTATCTGTTTATCTGAGAAGTGTTCGTTATTGTTATTTGTAGAGCAAAGCCACTTTGGGCTATCTATATGTTGTGTCCACGGCGGGAGAACGAACCCCGGATCAGAGTGTTGTAAGTACGTAGACTACCCACTGTGCAACCAGAGAATATCTGAGAAGAACTTGGAATCAATTTTATGTTATTGAATTTCAGGTTAGTCATAAGGTTCTTGACGAGGCATCCATTGCGTAATCGGTTACATTATTGTAATGTTTTATACGCCTTTGCGTGTCCCAGGGGTGCTGCCTTTAAATGGGTGGGTGACTTCGTAAGTCTCCCATAAATGCTGCTCAAAGTTCGCTGGATTGCCTATACTTCCCTTTTTAAAGCTTTCCTTGTTACCACAATCCCGAAGCTTCTGATGACTTCTAAGACAATCATTTTATAGTCTATTTCATCATACAGTTAGTGTGCCATTAATTCTGACTAGCTTTGTCTCATTTAGCTTTCTTCATACTAACTATGATTGTGGAGTAGATTTCTAGGTGGTCATTTACGAGATATGCACTTATCTGTCTCTCTTTGTCTTTGTCGTTTTTCGGTTTCCTAGATGGTATCACTGTTTTCGATATTCGACAGTGTAGTGTATATGTTGTGTTTCGCTTAGCCCGATATTTGACAGAGTGCTGTTTGTGTAGTTGATCTCGTAGTTCGATATTTGACAGAGTGCTGTTTGTGTAGTTGATCTCGTAGTTCGATATTTGACAGAGTGTTATATCGTGAACCACGATAATTGTTCATAATAGGGTTCGGCCAGGAAATTAAAAAAAAATATAATATAACATACGGGCAAAAAACATCTTAAAAAGCAGACTTGTTCTTGAAACAACACTCGAGACCTTCTATCTCAATGGCTAAGGCTGCTAAAATATTGGTAATATCAGAAAAGTAGATTTTCCTAATGTTAGACAAATTACAAAATTCATCCTTTTCTTCTTCATATTATTATCATTCATATTTTGTTTCACACGGCTACGAATATTTTACTGACACCTGGACACTTTTATTAATGAATGCAGTATGGATTATGTCATAGGGTAGTTTTAAAATTTATTCAAGTGCCATTGTTTTTTTGTTTTTTTTTTGCTTTAAATAATTTCTTCAAGTTCTTCACTTTCCGCCAGTTAATTCCACCAAAAGTGATAAGTTCTGTAGACATGGATCTAGAATATGGATTTATAACTTCAGAAAATAATGTAGACTCTATTTTAAGCCTAGTTTGTTCACATTTTCCAGAGTCCCTGGTTGTAGGCTTGGAAATACAAACTTTGCATTTTAGTTCAACTTGTTTCTGTACTTTTTTGACGATCCCTACTCCCCTTTTTAAATTAACATTTTTTAATTATCTTGTGTATTGTGGTTCAGTTGATCAATACGTGACAGTGTGCTGTATGTATTGTGGGTCTCGTAGTTTGATATTTGACAGTGTGCTGTACTTATTGTGGCTCCCGTAGATCGATATATGACCGCGTGCTGTATGTACTGTGATTCTGGTAGATCATACATGACAGCGTGTTGCGCGTATTGTGGATCCCATAGTTTTATGTTCTGTGAATGTCTAGCTCCTATTAGTTCTAATGTTATATTCTCTGTTCTTTTCGTATTATCATGCAGGTAGGCATAATCTCAAAGAACCATTACTTTTGATGAAGGGGAAAGGAAACGTCAATCATGCAACTCACTGCTGTTTCACAGTAATAACTATACAGCTGGTACTGTACGGTTAGTATAGTTGGAAGTACGGTATTGTTATTCAAGAAAATGTTACTAGGACAATTAAAACTTATTTGATTATTGTTTGTTTCAGAGTAAGACGTTAAAAATGAAAGTATGTTCTGAATAAAACAATTGTATAGTCACTTTTGCCCCACCGTGTACGTATCGTCTGAGTAAGAGTGCCAGTAAGAATATAAGGCAATGCTATAAATACCATTTATTAAAGCAGTCTGTAAACCAAGAAGAAAACGAACCCGATTTTATCCATGAAGTTATAGAATAATATGTGATCGTTGTCTAACACTTTTTACAAGACGCATGACCGTAAAGATGACCCTTGATTAAGAGCCGAGACAGTTTACAGATTATAGGCACTGCGTGACTGAAAAAAAAAAAAAGAGTTTCTTGGACGCCATTTTTAATCTCGTTTTGTATTTCTTTCATAATACGTACTTTTGTTTTTCAATATATTTTATCTACTTAAAATCAACTTTAACAGACATGTTTTATTTACGGTCTCCTTGCACTTGGATTATTTTCAAATCGCTAAGTATTTGGAGCACTTTCAACACATTTTAAATACAAATGTTTAATAGCAAATGCAAAGCACTTATACAAACGTATGAAACAATTTATTCTCTTGCTTCACCAATAATCTACTTGATAACTGGACAAAACAATTAATATACATGCTGCTGGTATTAAAAGTGTATATAATTTACTATACAAGTATGCAGTCATAGGTGACTCTCATATTCCACAAAAAACTTGAGTAAAAATAATTTGTGTATTAGTTATGGCATTTTGTAAGACAAAATTTCCAATTAAATGCGCAAGCAAAAGTATATGTCTTCTTTTGAAGAGTTTTTAGATTTTCACAAAAGAACAAATAATTAATGTTAAAAATTATCTAGAGTCACAAGCTGTGTTGAGTTTTATAAATTAACTAGCAAAAGCACCCGACTTCGCTCGGGTTATTAGGTTGATATATTCTAGATGACCATGTCAGTTTGTGTATTCTGAACCCATTTTAGCATAAAAGTATAACCTATATACTGTTGTTATTAAACAACATGACATAAAAGCCATTGTTGGAACACATTGTTACCAAAACACACTGGCTCTTCTATACATTAGAAGTTGTTATATAAGGAACAATTTATTTTCTATGTGGTTTTTTGCTAGTCTGCCTCATTAAAAAGATGCGCATGCGCGTACGCACATAGATAGGTAATAATACCCAGGTGCACACTCTCATATTCCACTTAGTATGGGTGCAAAATTTCAAGTTTCTACTTTCTTTCCTCTTGAAGCTATGGCGGTCACACACACACACACATACACAGACACGCCCTTTTATTATTATACATTGTGGCAGAAGTCATGAAAATATTGCAAGAAGCAAACACAAGATATATGTAGATATTCCATGCTATTAAGTTTATGAAAGGACTTAAGTGAAAAGTGAAATAAAACACAACGTATAGAGGATTTTACAATTATAGGATTATAAAACGAATCTGTTTTTAATCAATATTGCATTCTGAAAATACCATAAGAAAAATATCACTTCCACGATAATTTTCATACTCAAGACAGATTTAAAAGTTATCCCTTATTCCCTCTTTCGTTTTATACGTTTCGAGATCGAAATTCAAAATAATCAATACACATTTTATTAATTTTTAAAACCAAGATTAAGTCTAGTTTGTGACTGATGTACGGTGATGTCGGGTTGCTGAAGCACATCAAAACGAAGAGAATTACAATTAATATAAAAATAAAAGAGTAGCATAAAACTCACTCCGATCCCAGTTGAAGATCATTAATACTTAACTGGTCTTTGTATGTGCTATTTAACTGAATTTCAGAATGTTTTGTTGATTTGTGAAAAAGAGAGTGACTTACTACTTTCATTTTGAGGACCTTTATGAAAGTATTCTAAAAATATTATATTTTACATAAAAATGTTTTTTTTTTTTTTATCTTCAAAACTTCATATCAAACAGTGTTTTCGGTTATCTATTCATATCCACGAAACACTCGGCCAATTGTTAAAGGTTTAACACGATTAAGGTAAAAACGTTTGCTTCCTGAACGAATAGTCTTTACAATAACCAGTTTTGCGAAATATAAAACTTTATATTTTATGCCAGTTTGATTAAAAGTGCTCTATTTTACAGTGAAAAACTGCGATTAAGCAGGTTTATGTGTCCCTTATATGAATGCTTTGTGATTATAGGACTGTCGTTAAAATTGGGTGATATATTCAGTTTCTTAAATTCTTGATCATTGTATAGTAGTATTATGTATATATATATATATATAACAATTTTGTAAGAGAAAATGAACTTTTTGGATCCTTCCACGGTTATGAATGCGTGTTTGTTTTGGATAAATTGCTACATCCTGTGTGAACTGCACATTATTCTATTTTATGCCCTTTTACTTGAAAAATGACTTTCCCTGCGTTCAATAAAATAGAAACATAAAATTCTTAGCTCGTGACTGATTTGCTTGGGTCGGTTTACGTAAGATGATTTCACATATATGCGTAACAGTCTCGAAGTTGTGCTGTATTTGTTTTTGTTTTTCTACAGTTTGAATGAGCACCAAGGTGTTTGTTTACATTGTTAATGGGGCACAACAAATACTTATTTTTGTTGTTGTATTCCTACTACGAACGATAAGCACGAGTTTCAGAGTATGTGATACGCTATGTAAGTTTCATTAAAGGCCTTAATGCTCGGTTAAGTCTGACTTTTGTTTTTTTACCTTTGTTCATTCAATGAAACGCTTGTTTTGTTGTGAAAACGGACGAATTTGTTAGGCTCAAAAACTAGTGTTTTTACCACAAAATAATCTGTAAAAAAGTAAAAGCATGCCAAACGCTACTTTAATAAAAATTCAGGATTTCAATATTATACTTAGGGAAACATTCAAAATAACTTTGTCATGTACCGACATGTCTCAGAGACTGAAATAATGAAATTATCGCAAAATACACTTTTGGATGATATTCAATTAAATGTTGTACACATCTGTCACGAACATCAAGCTTGTGCCAAAAGAGAATGTTCAACTTGTGAGTTTTCAAGTGGTTTGGAGTATTGGTTCCAATGGGAATGTAGTATTCGTACTATATATATATATCTATACACACATGCATACATATATACATATGTTTGTGTATATTGCCTAAACAATTTAAACACCAATCAAACTAGCAAAACTAGTGAAAATACAGTGTCTATGGCGTTACAGTAAAATAACACAGGCCTGCGAATTTAAACTTCATAAAAGTTGTTTTGGTTTTA
>NW_013665672.1:960005-970260 GCF_000517525.1 Limulus polyphemus | reverse complement strand
TGGTTTTAATAACGGATTTTCCTTAATTCAGCTACGCAGATTTCGAAAATAATATTAATTTTTTCTATCAAGTGAGAATTTTTTACAAATTCTTAAGAAATAAAACTCTTACTTAGATCAAATTATTATTTCCTTTACCATTTTTTATTATTATGTTTGTTAATAAAAATGCAAACAAACTGAAGAAAAGGGGAGAACATTGATTTCAAACGAATATGCATCCTTATTCATCCTGATTTTTGTGTATGAAGTCTAGGTCTTTTACTCTCAAAACTACGTGTTGTTGTCTTTCTTTTATGTATTGCGTTATGACGTTTCGTGAAAAATTCGTATATGATGGAGAAAAATGGATATAATTTTCGGATTCAGCGCACAGGAATTAGTGAAGAACATGTAAAAATTTCAAGGCAATAAAACCATCGCAGTTCTGTGTTATTTATATAATTGTGTCCAAGTACCGCTTCACTTTACAAACTTTTTTCTCACTATACTTTATTTCAATGCAGTATACTTTCAGTTCATTGAGAGACTAAAATATCAACCTATAAAACGATTTGAAGACACAAGGGAAACAAGGCCTAGTTTTAATTCAGAACATGTGCAATATATACACAGCAGTGATTAGATAAAATAAAAGCATTTGCAAGACTTCTGATCAGAGGCGTCGCTAGATTCAGAGAAGTGTCAAATAGAATCGGGGCACGGGCCCCGTATTCCAGTGTAATGTCTCCTCTAGGTTCCGGTGTCTTCGAGTATAAGCTCGTCGTGCCGCCAATGGTCAGAAATCATGTTACAGCTAGATTTCGTAAGATGGATGACTGGAGGAACTGCTCTGGCAGGTCAACTGCGGCTAGATTTCTGATGTGTCAAAAGCGTCATTCTTAAAGTAGTGGCAGTATGAAGTGCATCTGGTAAACATTTATCGTGTAGTAATGGTTACCAGGCATTGAGGTGCATTATTAAATGAAACATGGAAAAATATATGATCAGCTCAATCTTCTGGGACACAACGGGCCTTTTACACAGACCTTTCATTACTGTGGAAAAAATATACGTTTGTGTATAAAATGGTTTAAAGACCATAATTGTAAACTATGAAGTCAAGAGCAGTTACGAAATGTGATATAGTCAATGTTCACCTTTTTGATTAAAATGCCCTGTATATTTGAAAAAAAAAAACAACAACAACAAAAACATACATACATACACATATTGTGCTTAGCGATCCTTTCAGTTAAAGGCGCGATAACGGTTAATTAACTGCTACAAGAACATTCTAGACCAGTGCTTCTCAACTGAGTGAATGGTTCACCCAGGGATTAATGAGATCAGATTCAGGGTGAATGAGTATTATCAATTATACAACAAATTCAAGAGAAAAAAATCCGTTAGTTATTATTATTTATTCTAGTTATAGTTTGATATATACATTTATTTTTGTTTATTTTAAGTTGTATTCATTCTAGATGTAGTATGATGTATACTTAAGTCATAATAAAGAATTTTACATTTTAATTTAGTACTTTTTGGGGTTTCTTTTCGAACTGGGGTGAGTGAGCTGTTGTGAAAAACTTATAGGGGTGAATAATATTAGAAAAGGTTGAGGAGCACTGTACTAGATGACTGGGCCTAGCTTATGATGTAGCACTTGTATCTCCCTGTGATGGTGACTTTTAAGAAACATGCATACATGCTTAGCAATACCTGCAGTAAAAAGAACGATAATGGTTAATCGCTGTAAGAACATTCTAGACGACCGGGTTGACCTTATGATGTAGCACTGGGATGGTGATTTTCAAAAAAATAATGCATTTGACCACACGATAAGAACTGTTGAAGACTGATTTATTAAGCAATAGAAAGTATTAAAAATGTTAAAATAGCTTTTGAATTTTTTTCTTTGCATTTGATAAGGTTTTTATGTTTATTTAAAACTAGTACTGGCATGACTCGGTGGATCGGGCGCTTGACTTGTAATCTGCATGTCGTGGGTTCGAATCCTCTTACCAAACATGCTCTCTCACCCTTTAAGCTGTAGAAATATAATATTGTAACGGTCAATTCCACTTTTCGTTAGTGAAGAGTAATCCAAAAGTTGGCGATGGGTATATGATACCTTCTTACCCTTTAGCCTATCACTTCTAAATTAGAAACGGCTAGTGCAGATAACCCCCGAGTAGCATTGCGCGAAAGTTAACAAACAAACAAAAGTTAAAAGAATGTTGTTCTATATGGATTCAGACCTAACTCTTTAAACAATATTTATATTGAAGACGATAAGACTTGTTTTGTGGTTTTATTGTTGACTCCAAGTTTTACGTTTTTTCGTGAATCCTTAGCGTTATATTCGAGGCATCTCTATCAGTAATTATTTCCTGTTTATATGACAGACGTAGCTATGTTTTGAAGTTAAAATGTGTATTTTGTACAAATAGATTAAAATGTATAATATGTACATTGCAGATATCTTTGGTTCATGATACGAATTTTTTGTAAACTGTAGCTTCTGTGTAAATTTTCGTTGGGTTACATTTTAAAATATTTATTGTTTTGTCTTAAGTCTTTGAAGATAACAAACGCAAATAAAATACATTGCATTAGCAGATAACAGTTGCATGGATTATTATGTAAAAGATTCAGTTTAAAGCTCAAGATATTCTGAATAGAGAGTATGAAGCTAAATATTTGTGAAATTTTATCATTCATCTCCCGGCCGGTTGTAGCCTAGTATTTAGCATGCAGGATTGTAGATCCAACGGTTCATGGTTCACATCCCGTTGCAAAAAAGAAAAAAGATCGCGTTCCACGCTCTGACACCGTGGGTAAGGTGTAATACTGACGGTCAAATCTCATTATTCGATAACAACGAATTGGCAATGAATGCTGCTGACCAGTTGTCTTCCTTCTAGTCCATCAGTTCAAAATCAGTGACAACTAATGCAGATAGGACTTGCGTAACTTCGAGCGAATATGTCATAAGTATTTTTGTATTCAATGCACAATCATAAAATTTTGCCTGATTTTTATGATTGAGAATCTTTTAAAACAAATAATAGCGCAACTACCGGAATAATGAAACAATACAGTTCAAATACATTTTGGTGAGAAATTCACTAGTTAAAATCATCTTTTAGTAACTCTTGAATTATGATTATATGCAATTCTATACAGAACAAGAATAAATCCTTACACACAGAAAACAATAATTATAAATTTTATATTTGGGAAAGATTTGGCAAATTATGCGATTCACGAATTCTATGACATTTAAATACTGAAAAACAAAAACAAACAAACAAAAAAAGACACCCAATTTTCTGGAAATACCATGAGTTGAACTACAATTCACATTTACTCGAAATACAGCTAAAATATTTTAAAATGTGTTCACTAGGTGACGCCACATAAAGAATTTAAACACCATTCACGTCAATAATTCAATATGTACTTATTAACCTCAGACATTTTAGTGTGTCGGCTTCTTATTGATATTTTCTAAGTATTTCATAGTTATCTAAGTTTGTCGTTTAAGTTTCTGTCTAATATAAACGTTTAGTTTTAAGTATTCATATTAACAAACATTCTACCAAATACATTTCAATGTTAGATTCTTACACATAACTTCTGAAACACAAAAGCAAAACTTGACCCATCACAGTTTTGGTTTTAAGTATATATATTATTTCTAATTAAGTTGTTTGTTATTTAGGTTGATTATAGACAACAATAAAACAGATACCTTTAGATGACATGATGGTAAAAACATTATATTAAAACAAAAGGAGTGCCATCATTACCAGGATAATGTAACATAAGGGCTGTACGACAACGACTTACCTTTGGAAGGTAATATCATTTTTATGTTAACTACTTCTTTATTCATTTTTTAAACACTTACCATTTAACTAGAGGAATGCAGAGTGCGAAAAGTAAAATAATTTAAAATAAAGGGCATTTTGATTAAAAGTTCGATTGCTATCAGTTTCTTTCTTTTACCCAAAATATACAAGTGGGTGGAACGTTTTCAGTGTTTGATATTACCGTTGTAATATATCATAACTTTCGGGATGTGCGGGTTTAAAATTTATAGATCATATTCTCATTATTTAACTTATAAAACAATAGATGGCGCGAAGGTCTACTGTCGTTGTTATTTTATAACAAAACTACACAAAGAACTATCTGCGCTCTGTCCACCGCGGGGAATCAAATCCTGGTCTTTAGAGTTGTAAGTCAGTAAACCTACCACTGACACACGAGGGGACACTAGAGACGGTACAGTCGACTGTTGCATTTACTAGCCATCACAACAAACAAGCTTAATTTTCAGCCCTCTATAAACATTACTGAGTTTAATTAGTAGAGAACAATCCATGTTGGATTAAATAGCATAAATGATCTAACTTATTAAAACGAGCCATCGAGCTACAGAACATCTTGATATTTTTAGAATAACTGTTAAAAAGTATTCCCTGCGACGATTTATATACTTCTACTGGCCCAAGGTAAGTCTAAGGGCTTATAACGCTAAAAATTAGGTTTCAATACTCGCGGTGGGCAGATCACAGATAGCTCATTGTATAGCTTTATTTCAGCCCTAATTTAGCAATGTCAGACTAGTGGGAAGGCAGCTAGTCATCACCATCCACCTACAACTCTTGGGCTACTCTTTTACCAACGAATAGTGGGATTGACCGTCACATTATAACGTCCCCACGGCTGAAAGGGCGAGCATTTTTGGTTGGACGGGGATGCGAACCCGCGACCCTTAGATTGCAAGTCGAGCGTCCAAACCACCTGGCCATGCCGGGCCCCACAGTAACGATCTGGATTTCTTAGTTTGCCTTAGATATACTATAAGCTACAAAATATTTAATGCATGTTCACGAAGACATGATTTAATTTTTACTTACCGCAATAACAACTTGAATTTTCTAACATGTCGCTTTAGGTAGAGCTCATAGGAGCTGTTTGTGAGGTTTAACCTAATGTATTGTGATTTGTGAAACAATCATATTTATGTGTACAATCTCATTTCAACTGAACTGATACGAGAATTAAGTTATAACTGATATTTATTCACATCATCTGCTGAAAAGTACTATCTACTTTTCCGTATTACAGTGATCATGCCCGTCCTCGTGAAATGGGCAGAATATATTTAAAACAGAAGGTTGGTTGGCTTTCTATGAACATATTGTCGTAAAGTTCTCATTCAGGATTCTGACTACACCCGAAACGTACGGTGTTCTCATTTATCCAGGAAAAGATGGTGAAGTTGATGGTTATCCAGTCATATTGTCTGCGATCTGTCTGTAAGATACTATTCACAAAAGGGGAAGTCTGAATAGAAAAACTCCCGTTTACCTGTATTAAAAGGCTAGTTTAAGTCACATACATTTATTATTTTAGGTAAAAGTTGGCCCAATTGGCTGGAGTCTTCATCTTTAAATCTGGTTGGTCGTATCTTGATATGTTTCTCCTAAATACTTAACTCGAGTTGGAAAATATTTGTCTTAATAACACGTTAATCTGACATTTTTAAGCACAATTATATTATCAACATTTTAAGATAACACCAGGTATCTCTCTATCATGATGAGTTTTTTTTTTAAATGTTATCGATCAACAATGAATTCATAACCAGACGAACACAGGTAAACAGTTGTGATATACGTTTAATCCGTCCA
The DNA here is from genome assembly GCF_000517525.1 of Limulus polyphemus. Classification (NCBI taxonomy): domain Eukaryota; kingdom Metazoa; phylum Arthropoda; class Merostomata; order Xiphosura; family Limulidae; genus Limulus; species Limulus polyphemus. Next base: position 964,570 of record NW_013665672.1, on the reverse strand, counting down.
CTTAGACAACCATTAATCTACGATGATAATGAATATAACTCTTACATATTTTATGCATACCAAAACGAAAAAAAAATTGAAAAATACAAATTATGGTTGAACACGTTTGGAGACAAGACCAAGGACCTACCCATCCCTCTGTTCAGCTCGTAACCCACAGCAAGAAGTCGGGTTCATAACCTGACCATGAGGTAGAGCGTAACAATCTGGGAAGCAAGGAGTCACGTTTATAATCTGAACATAAGATAGAGTGTTACAATATGGGAGAATGTGATGTTAATGATATCAATCGTGCTCTCTAAAGTTAATGCTTGGTTTAGATCCTAGTTTGTCTATGAGTTTTGTGAGGTTTAAAGCCACAATAACCAATAACAGTATCTTATCTATGCACTCGCTCGCTTTTCCAATTGATTGTTATTGCACCAGTTATACTCAATCGATTTTCCATCCTAATGTTATTGCATTAGTTGCATCTAATTGATTTTTCCATCTTAATGTTATTGCATTAGTCCTACGAAAGACATCGGTTAAAATCACTAGATAAATTATGTTCAACTGTCGTGTACATTTTGAGCGCTATAGGTTTTTCAGACTCTCTTAAGAACGTCAACTTTTAAGAGAAAGTGGGCAACAAATACAAAAATGAGCTTTAACGTCTTACGCAAAGAATAATGTTAATTTTATAAACTGTTTTTGGTTTCTATGCTCTTTTTTACAAACTGAATTTTCGTTATAATATAATAACATACAGGTGCAATCAAAAATATCCATACCATCGTGAAACAAAAGCGTTATTTGACAATTTGAGAACTTTTCTTCCGACATCAATCTTTGTTCTAAACTGTGACGACCTATATCTTGAAGAAGATGCTGGAATGTACCAAGTTTTGCGGAAAGCAATTCAAACACTGCAGTAACGTGATTGCTATAGCTGCTTAGTTACTTTACTGTCCTGTTACTTTTCTACACCCCTGTATACTATTAGACAACGTACGAAACTTCGTTTACATTGAACTCAGGAAAATCAAGTATAATCGTAAGAAACAGAAAGTTTAATGTTGTACAAACGCATTGTGAAAATAGAATTATTAATTATTATTATTATTAAAAAAGTTTCAAATGTATGCTGGATAGTTATAAATGTTGCACAGCAACAGCGGTTTTAATCTTTTACATATCTACTAATAATATTTGATGACGAGGAACCCACTTAGAGACTAATAATGGTTGAAGACGGCTTGAATGGGTAATGTTATGTTGAACGTATATAAAGGTTTTCTTCATTACCCATTCAAGCCGTCTCCAACCATTATTATACTAATAATTTATATTTAATCGTATATTGTTTGTGTGGGTTTTCTTATAGCAAAGCCACATTGGGCTATCTGCTATGTCCACCGAGGGGAATCGAACCCCTGATTTTAGCGTTGTAAGTCCGAAGACTTTCCGCTGTCCCACAAAGGGACTCAATTAAATAGAGTAGCGTGAGTGACAAACACTTATATTTCTTTCTGTTTTACCTGGACAGTTCCTTATGTGACTCAGAGGTTCGTATGGTTAGGGTATAATTGTCATTAATTTCGAACAGCGTTTGAAGCGGCTACCCTTAATCGAATAACGGCATTGACTGTCACACTTATAATGCACTCACAGCTGAGAGCACGAAGCATATTTGTAACACTTCGTCTTAACCAGGATTCCTTGGATCCCCATTCCGTTACCCACTGCTCAAGGTCACTAAAGTAAGTTTATTGTTTATCTACGATGGACTCAAAAAAGTCGAACTTTTTGTGCCTAATATGAAGCAAGACAAACACAAGCAACTATTAGAAACTGTGAAGAACAGAGTTTGATGTCCAGCTGTACGTGGACAAATCTGTATACAGGACAAGTAGATAATATTTTACAAATATAGAAAACAGAACCTTAATTATAAGTTTATTTAACAGTATCAATAGTTTTCAGATTATGAAGTTTACAAAAACAGAATGTATTTTTATTGTGTTAAATGATTTCCCACCATAATCTACGTATTACGTATAGACTGTACGCATTGAGAAACATATAACTTTTTGTAATCTTATGGTCCAGGTTTTTATCTATGGATTTTGGTCGGCTCCAATATCAGGTGGTGGTCCTAATAAAGTGCCAGTAAGTATAGCTTTACTCAAGTTCATTTAAATTTGGCGAAAATGCAAGTCACGAGAATTCTTTTGAGGGCGGTTTTTAGAAGGGTCATAAAATTTAATTGAAACATTTAATTACTGTGTTATGCAATAATTAATTCATAAAAGTGTATTACTCCAGAGAAATATGAACACCGAATACGATATCCAACATTTTAAATTTAAACTTCTGTACAATTGTTGGAGTTAACTATAAGTTTTTAGTTTAATTATTATTACCTCATATTTCACTAATACATTCCTAGAAGTCAAGTTATTAATCTGGACGAAATTACATTTATTTTCTGAGTAAAGCCTCTGATTGCTGGGCGAAGCGGAGTCAGATACTGAAATCTTACAAGAGATGTACATTTATAACACTGAGTCTATTAACTTTAGATATAAATTTTTATAATCCTACTACAATAATATACTGTTTTTTTTTCTAATATAATTATAAGTTATAAATTATATTTATTGAAGGTACAGAAAAGGGGAATGTCTATGAAATATCCACGTTAATTGCCAACTAAGAGTTTACATTTAATTCTTTTGGGGATAATTTTGTCGAATAGCATGTTTTATGTTTCTAAGCTGAACAAGTCACATAGAGGTGATTAAAAATTGACGTTTTCAAAGCATTCAACTCCTTAGAGTTGTGCATTAAACTCTGAATGAAGAAAATTATTTTGTTATAAGTCATAAATATATTTCAATCTAGGGTTTGCACATTTACAAATTCAATAATTTTCTAGTCGCAGATAATTTAGAATCTGTTCGTTCACTTTCAAAATTGATCATATCAAATGTAACAAAGAGAGCTTAACTTTTTTAATTAGGCGTTTATTCCAGATGGTTCGTGTCCAGTTAAAGCAAAATCGCACTGCGTACTTTATGAGTGTGGATTTGTTAAAAGAGTAAGCGTCAAATCCCACTGTTCGACTAGAGTAGTCTAAGAGTTGGCAGTGGTGTTGTTAAGTAGATAATCTTGTATAGAAGTTCAAAATTAGCGACAAATACCACAGGCTATCCTGTGGTCGAAGGAAAGTGGAACCTTGTTATGTTCATCGAAAGATTAGAGGTTCATTTACCACTAACATTATATGATTATTACTATTTACATTTTGTAAACGAGAAAAAAGAGGGCGTAAATGTATAGAGACGTCATCGTTTCTCTGATCGAAAATATGCAATTTGAAATTTATATAAAAAAATAAGAGAAAAAGAACTAAATATCATTAACCAGTTTATTTGAGAAACGTGATTAAAAGTAAAGTAAAGTAAAAAAAAGAAACAGAAATTCTAATGCTTTGGTAGTTTCTCTTTTTATATATTTTATCAGTGTTCTGTACCTTCTATACCCTATAATTATCTGTTGTAAGATCTAATTTTAGACATTTTACACCATGTATATAGTTTTTAAAATGAACATACATCGGAAACACTTAAACTAAGGAATAAGCTATTTATGTGACAGAGACAGTTGAAATAATAAGTAAAACAATACACAGATGTTTGTAAAGTAACAGTTATTAGGCATTACCTTAACTTTACATCTTAAAGAATGGAACTTTTTACCTGCAAATATTTGGATATGATTTGAGGGGAAACAACATGTATGCTAAATTTCATAAATCATAACAATAAATCGCTTTAAAATGATATAAATGTATTTCATAAAATCAATACTTTTTTCTGATGAAGTTCTTATTCCAATGTAATTATCAGGAGCAGTATTCCAACTACAGCAACTCAAGTGACCGACACTTACAGTTTATCAGGCGGGGAAACGATGAGTGATTGGGTGCAATTTGTTATCGATATATATATTAGCTTTGGTGGGAGGTAAGTTTTAACGTAATATATGCAATCTAAGGTTGATTTAAACCAAAATCTAAGAAAAGATCTGTGTTGACTGCGTTCAATTCGAACATTATATGTTCATTATTAACAGAAGAGACAGTACATTAAGAAAAGTAAACACTCACTATATATTTCGTTAACACTATTTTACGAAGAATTTTGTATTTTTTATTTTTTATTCATTTGTAACACTCATTATTCACTTAATGGTTACTTTATTAGAATCTCCACACACGTATATATAGAGCAGTAACTTTTGTTGTATATGTGAAAAATAGTAATTATGTGCTATTTCAGGAAACTAAGTCATTCCTATAAGAATAGAGAAGATCTAGCCATATTGTTATTAGCATAAAAGGCAATGAATAAAAGAAAAAACATTTCAGATGTTCATAAGGGCATGATTATGGGTGTCTATTTAGTAGGAGTTTTGTTATCAATTATATTTTCTCTATTTGTCTCTACTATAAACGTCTATAAAATGCAATAACATTTCTGCTACTAGAAAAATTAAACTGTGGTTACAATCAGTTTTAA
>NW_013665672.1:949103-959005 GCF_000517525.1 Limulus polyphemus | reverse complement strand
TGATATCGAGGAAGCCATTGTAAGTATGAAGAATATTTTTTGTGATGAGTTGTGTAGTTTAGTTCTTTTTTTTTTTAAATGAACTATTTTCATCTCTGAACATCCCTAAAACGTAAAAGCAACGAACAGCTGAGCTGGTATTATCTGATATCAATTCCATCTTCTTTGGCTAGCGCAACTTCTGGATCTTAGTCTAAAGGCAACTTGGGGTCAGACTTGAATGCCACAGATGTCACCACAATCTTCTGCCGGAAGATGACATTATTGGCAAGTCTCAGGAAGATTTCTTGTAAGGAGAGACACACAGGATGATAAAAATCGAGTAAGGCCTGAATTTCATCCACATTAGAACAAAAACCTTGACAGTTCAACTGTATCAAAGTAGCCATTTTTATGTAGGTGGAGGAGTACTTGGCGAAGAACCCTTCTTTTTTTGCGACCACGATGTTTTTCTTTAGTAAAAAAGGTCTGTCAACCTCCATGGAGCCTGCCCTGGGTCGATTGGGCAGATATCTGTTGGAAGAAGGAGACTCCACTGACTGAGGGCATGACCTTATAATGGTTCTACACCTTGGGACTGAAGGAAATGGACACAAGTAGTCACTGGGAGCAATGGTGGGGACAGAGACAGGAGATTTAACGTAGATTTGTCAACTCTTTTCACATTGTGTGAAAAATACTCTGAAGGCAAAATCTGTCTGCACTCCAACTGTAGCAGTGGAATATAGTGCAGCAGCATATGTCCGGGGACAATAACTTCTGGGCTTCTGGATAAGAAATGTTATTGACAGTTTTAAGTATTTTGAGCATCTTTTTCCTCCACCCACTTAGCACAAGAACGAAAATAAGAGGGATGGGGATCATTATAATTGACGCAGTGAGGGTCCAGTTGACACTCGTAGGTCTCGCGGTCTTTGCCACAACATCGAGCACACGTCAAAGAAGCATGACAAGATGCCTTTGAATATCCAAACCACTGATACTGGAAACATCTGAGAAGGTTAAGAATATATGGCCGTAACTTACAGTTAAGATAACCTGCCTTTATATAAGCAAGTGTATGTGGCGATGTAAACGTGAAAATCAAAACATTTGTAGGCAGCATAATTCCGTCTTTACGAGTGGAGATACTTCTCACCACAGAAACTCCTTGGCTGGAGAAACAAGCGATGATATACGACTCGGGGAGTTCCATAAATCCATCTCAACGATGATTTCTCGAGAAGAATTTAGAGAAGCATGGAGAGTAACCTCAATAAGTATGTACCCAATGACCATCGAATTCAGGAGGAGTTCGCTGTGTTTATGGGTAGATGATTCCACCAAAAAGAGCCGAGAACAAAACTTCTTCGCTGACTTTGGAAAACCAGAAAGTCCCTTTATACCCTTCTCAACGAAAAAGGGAAACATATGTCTTAATGATTTCTCAGTCAAACAATGAAGGATGGAAAAACGAGGTATAGGAACAGTAGGAGGTAGGGATTGGAGGTTTTCCGATTGTGGTCGCCTTTAGATCAACGAGATTTTTTTTTTTGGTGTAGGATCCATGAAAAAGGGAAAACTTCGGAGCCCACTGATCACACTTACCATGGAGTCCTATAAGAGAACGCACTACAATGTTAAAGTAGAGCATTGTAGAGATGCCAGGGTTTCGTGGGCACTATACCAAACACTAGCATCAGACACAAAGTCCACAATACCCGTTGAGAACGTCTAACACTGGTACTTAGTTGATCCTAGCCCAATCAGACAAACCGAGTGATCCTGAGGGAGCCACCCCATGGCCACCCGTCTACAGGAATTCTAGGGAGGGGTTAAGCTGTATGATTGGTCTTGATGTGACGAGCATGTGTATATTCGACTTGTGGTTGGTCTTAATGTGACGGACATGTGTATATTTTACGAGATTCAATACCGCGATCCGCAGATTCCAAGTCGAGTACTTTAACCACCAGGCTATGCTCCAGTCACTCTATATTTAAACGTCTTTATTTTGGCGAAAAAAACTTTAAAATTGAATTCAGAGGTGACATTATCTATTTGTTTTATTCTTTGAAGTTAAACTCACATTTGTGAGTATGTATGCTTTTATTAAGGGAGTTTAAAGTTTGAAGTGCAAACTGGAGAGTTCCATTCATTGTTAAAACGAGAAATAAAACACGACCTATTACTCCAGAAAATATAACTGTTTTATTTAAGCCAACGTTTCGTCATTACGGCTTCAACATTACGGGGTAAACAAGACCATTGCTAATTGATTTACGCCTAAAGTAAAAAGTTCTGTTAAAGTTAGGCTTTATAGGCTGAATCAGAATTGTTCGTAAAACACACTTCCACAATAATTCATCGTGGATTGTCCTGGTGAGCAGGGCTCTAAAACAAACGTTTGTAGATTTATATTTAGTCAATTTTACTAATTCAAAATACAGAAGAGTATGTGATTATAAGACTACTAGTTAGTTTACGTAATGTACTTGGGTTGTTCATGTTTACTGCGCCTTTTTTATTTTAGGAAAAATTGAAATACAAGTTCTAGTACACTACTCACAAATATAAATAACCTTGAATTACAGTATTGTTAGTTGTTGAAAACAAATCTGTACAATCCGCTACTGTGCTCTTCGCACCTCGGGTATCAAAACCCAATTTTAACGATAAGCTCTAAGACCTATCGTTGAGCCACCGGGGACTTGAAGTACAAAAGTTATGACATACAACTGTGACTTTGTTTAGACATATACCCTGAAAAGCATTCGATTTCTTCCATAAGCTGTAGTACATACTCTAAAAAAAGAACAATATTTAATAAATACTAAAATAATACATTTAATATTTAATAAGATTCTATGTTAAATTTATAGTTGTTCATCTATACTACAACTATATTATATAAATGATATTACTGACAGAAATCCGTTTCGACAGAATCACAATATGTGGTTTTAGATGATCTAAGAACTTAGCAATCTTTGTTTTCAAACAGGAATTATGAGAACATAAAATCTCAACTTGAAGTTTTAACTATAATGAATTTATTTCAGTTAAGCTTATGCATATTAATACTGGTAACTGTCATGAAAAGAAGCTTGCTATTATTAATTGGCAATGGAAGTTGTGTTTGAAGAATATTATTTTACAGCATTATGTGAAATCATAACAATTGATATGTCTCTTAATTTCACACTTGCCATCAGGACTGATATTCGTTTGTAAATAAGTAAATTCCTCTACCGTTCCAACGCCTCATCTTCTACTTTTATACATATTCCTGAAGCTTCCTCAAATCGTGCAAATACCATTGCCTTAGTTTCGTTTACATTTACTCTAAATATCTATTTACATTTATTTTAAGTCTATTGCCATTCACTTTATAAACACACATGTCATGTAAGCATTGTATCTCTTTCTCAGATTCATCTTACGTGCTGTACTTTCAGCATGTATGCTAATTATTACAGTTATTCCCTTATCCTTGGTGTCTTCTGTAAGCAGCAATTTCTTCTCTCTCATCAACCACTCTGAATACAAATCATATATCGTAAGTTGCAGCACACATCCTTGTCGCACACTTCTTTTAACAGCCAACCAACTGCTTAGTTTGAACTACTGCTTCATGATTTCATTACGAATTCTTCAGGATTTTGCTATCTGCCTGCTCTATCCAATCTATTGTAGGATCTTTTTTAACTTCTTATGGTTAACCCAATCAAAAAAGCTTTTCAGTGTCTATGAAACATACGTAAAGATTTACTTGCACTTCTGTCGCTTTTTAGCCTAACATTCTAAGGCCAAACATGTTTTTCGCGCGTCCTGACCTCTTCGTAAATCTTTTTGGTTTTCCGAGAGCTAATTCTCAACATTATGTTCAGTTCTATTGAGGATTACTTTTAGTAGTAGTTTTATGTGCCACTGGTCGAACTGATAATTCTGTATTGGCCACATTCCATATCTTCAGGTATCTTGAGGATCATCACAAACACAAATCTTTTAATGTCTGTTGGCAATGCTCCTTATCTATAAACTAAGTAATAAATTGCAGTCAGATATTTCACCCGCAATATACTGGTGTCATTTAAAAATTCTGTTAGAATCTCATCTGTTCCACAAGACGTCTCAGTTTTTAAACTTCTAATGGTTTCCTGTACCATCCTCTCCGTAATTGCTGTGTCGTTTTCAATTGGTTCTACAACTTTTAGAGTTCACTCCGCGTCCCTGGCTTATCACTGCAGACTTGTTATTAGTGTCTGAGTATATGTGATACCAGCCACATACTTAAAAAAAATCTCTGTATGAATATTTCCCTTTTTATAACTTGTATGAAGTCGAGCCTGAAACTGTGTGTTCTGTACGTGTTGTTATGTGTTTTATTGCTGTTAAAGAGGGAGTTTTTCTTCAGGCTGTCTCTAATGTGTCTTTCACCTGAGGTATTTTTTACCTGAATTTTGATCGATCATTGGTGTTACAAGGTAATAGTACAGGTCAACCTTATATTAGAACACACGATATTTTTTCAGTCAAGTATTAACCAAATACCCCATATTTATGAATTTCCAAATTTGCCTTCCGTAATTGTAGTCAAGGGTTGGGAATCGATGTATTTAAGATGCAAAGCTGTAAAGAATGTGAAACAGCTGTGTATGACGTCATTTTGCAGACGGTATTGAATGTTGAAAAATATTGAACAAAACAATTGTGAAGGATTAAGCTATGCTACTATTTCCAAACACAACAATGTAGTTTATAATTATATGGAATTGAACCGTATACTATAGGATTCCTGTGCTAAATAACTATCAACTGATTTAAGTAAAGATACTGATTTACTGTATGAATCTCTTTCTATTCAAGCTCTTATACTCTCATGATGTGACTGCGAGAAAAAACGAGAAATGTAGCTTATGTTGGACCAAATTTGATATCAAGTTTTTTATGACCTTAGGTATTGTCATTTAGAACTTTTCTTTAGCAAGGAGTTTGGTTTGCTTCAACATCTCGATGCTAACGAGAAGTTTTAGAGATTTCAGCCAAAACAGAGAGTGCTGGATTAACTAGATCACAGTCTTCTAAAGTGTCTAAATGATCACCATATCCTTTGATCATTTGCTCTTCATTTTCAATGACAAATCTCTATTTTTCTTTAGCAAATGATGTCAATAAAACCGCTGTTATAAATAATATTTTCTTATTATGTATTCTTTCGTTTTCCTTTTCAATAGCAATAGCCTGATAAAACCTTCAGCTAGTCTGTTTTGTTCATTTTTTACGTCTTCAGCCTGAGGATCTTGTGACAGTATACGAAATTAAAGTAGATACTAGCTCATCATTGCACTTGGTTGAACGAATACTTAAGCTTCATTATCATTCTTATTGGAATTATGGAGATTCTACTAGTTGTGGAATGACTATTTTCATCCGCTCTTACCTTTAATCAGTTTGTAATCATTTCTTGCGCTAGCATTGATGGTCGAGTTTTTATTTCTAAAATTACATTTGTCTGGCATTAAAATCAGTCTATTATCGTTTTATGCTCTACTGAAGATGACCTTAAATCATCTTTCATCGCTTCTCTTGATTGGTTTCATACTGGAAATGTTTCTATTCTGATGGGGCAATTTCAAACTGTATGACCAATCAAACGTTAGCAAATTAAGTGGCAATCATTCTACTAGAACTATAAATACTGGAGCTCCATTTAATCTTTTGAATGATTTCTACTTGATAGTTATTTGGTATACCATGTATAGAAAATGTTAGACCTAGTTTAGCGGACACATTTCATCTAGTATAACCAATTTATTATTAGTACAGGTATTATTACGTTGAAGTACTTCGTTATATTATCTGATATAAAATTATTTTCTATATCTGATTATGATTTCATGAATTTGGTATTTACTTTAAAGAGGGAGTTTTTCTTCAGGCTGTCTCTAATGTGTCTTTCACCTGAGGTATTTTTAATGAGGTAAATTTAATGTCTATTTCGTCTTTACCTGACGTATATCACTAACTATCGAACAATTTCTCTTCAGGGGTGGATTAACGTTTCCTTATAAAAATAAAATTTTCTTCTCAGTGTACATCTGCCAGATATTCTCATACACTTGATTTCCAAAATCAAATTGGACAATTTCATGAGCAATTCTGATGAGTCATATGATATTGATCGTTTACTTTATCAAATTCATCATCATATCTAACAACATCTTGGTTGAATTAAAATTTATACTCTTGTGTATGCACTAAAAACAATGAGATATCTAATAGAAATTTTTTTATTTTTTCGAGAGAGGAAAAAATTCTTTAAGGAGACTTTTGACATAACTGAGAGATGACAACTGTTAGTAACGGCATTAATCTTATCTGTTATAATTATTTCAAATGATTCTATTGTGTAGAACCTTTGGATATCGTTTCATATGTTAAATAGTTTGATATTTTACTCACCGCAAGATTATATTTAACCATTACAGTGGAGGAATGTGAATCGGAGCTTAAGGGCATGAATGTTGGTAAAACTCCTAGTATTAATGGATTGTTTATTAGCTTTGGTGTGTCATTTTAAAACTTATTTAGTGATAACTTTACGAAGTATTTGAATTAATGTTTAACTGCAGGGGCGTTTCTCTCGTTCTTTTGTGAGGGGTGTCATTAATTTAGGTCCCAAACACAATATGTTAATTTCTAATTTGCGACTTATTATATTAGTGAATGCCAATATGAAAACTTTTTACTAAAATAATTTTAACTGATTAGTACCTATTTTAAGCTCTCTCAACTTTATTGATCAAACTTCTGCAATTCTAATCGTCAAATTCATGGCAATATTCGCTTTTTTGTGATAGTTTTTTTTAATTTCTCTCTTTGAAGACCATGCATTTCATCGAACACATCATGAATATCTATTTAAGGTCTTTGATTTGCCTTTTTTAATAAGGCTTTTAATAATTAAATTAAGCTATTGCTAGTAATGTTGAAAGTTCTATTTCAGTTAATAGTCATCTTACTGATGTCTTCCCTGTTAAAAGGTAATTTGTCGAGGTTGTAGTCTTTCTATGGGATGTTTATATGCCCTGGCTTTTGAATAACTCTTTGTTCATATTTGTGTTGATTCTCTATTTCGTAGTTTTCCTTTACATGGTGCAACAGAATTTCCAAAATTTAAAGCTCATGTTGATGAAGTTAATAATCATTGTGCTTATTGTTCCTTAATATAAACTAATCTTCTCAGTTCAGTAGTTTGCTCATATTCATGAAGTGGGGTGAATAATTATAGAACTTTGGTATTTACCTTAGACTATAGGCTCATTAGGACACGGGGTTGTAATTAAGTTGTTGTATTTAGGGATCAGTTCGACTGAATCACTTTCAATACTTATGACTTCAGACAACTTAATTGGTCACTTTTAGAAAGTTCCATAAAGAGATGTTTACTTCCTTGGTTTAACAGATATCATTTTATTTAGGTTGAATTAAGGAATTCGATGATTTTGCTTGTTCTAGTTTTGTTGTTGTTGTTATTTTGTGTCCGTTGGTGTTATTTTCATCCACTGTATTCAGAAGATTAGTTTTAATATTTCATGGAAATGGAAAATACATTTTCTATCACATGATGTTGTTTATAACATCTCAAAGAGATGTTTCTAATAATCAATGGAATCTACCAGGTTCTTTTATAAAGGTGTATTATATGTATATCATAATTTTTACTTGTTCTGGTCTACTTTTAATCGTTAGTCGACAAGAGTAAAAAAAGCCTGCTTGTTACTTCTTCATAAGACTATTCAATTATCTCCTGTAGTTTGTTTTCATCCCTTATCTAGTTATGCATGAAATGGAATTTCATTCAGAAGCTGGATAAAAACTGACAAACTTAAAGACTTTTCTTGAGGATTAAGTCTGAATATCTTACCATTAAGATATCTTTTATGTTTTCTTCTTCATTGGATGTCACTTCAAAATTAGGGACGGCTTGTGCAGATAACCCTCGAGTAGCTTTGCTCAAAATTCAACAAAAAAAAAAAAAACAAACTAGAAATAGAAAGACTAAAGATGCAAAATTATATGACTTAAAATAGTATCTTTTACGGCCAAGTTTGTTTTGTTTTGAATTTAGCGCAAAACTACACGAGGGCTATTTAGCAGGGAAAAACTATAGGGAAGGCAGCTAGTCATCACTACCTACCACCAACTCTTGAGCTTCTCTTTTACCAACGAATAGTGGGATTGATCGTCACATTAAAATGATCCCACGGCTGAAAGGGCGAGGAGGCCAGGTTTTTATGGTTAAGTCATATAATTTTGCATTCTTAGTCTTTCTATGTCTAATTTGTTTGATTTTGTTGTTGTTGAATACCGAGCAAAGCTACTCGAGGGCTATCTGCAATAACTGACCATAATTTGGGGGTAATAGGCTAGAGGAAATGTGGCTAGTCCGTCACCTACCGCCAACTCTTGGGTTACTTTTTTACCAGTGAACAGCGAGATTGGACGTCAAATTATAACGCACCCACGGCTGGAAGGGCGAGCATGTTCAAACCTGCGACCCACAGATTACGAGTCGAATGGCCTAACCAACAGATCATTTCCGGCTCTATTCTGTGTCTAGTGTAATAAATTTGTAGAAAAATATATTTACGTGTTTCATAATTCTATTGAATATATCTTTGGTTTAGCAATTCTTGAAGTCAGTTGTATCCTATTTTAAGAGCAATTGAAATATTGCCGTCTTTGTAAAAGTACTGTATTCTATATTAGAAACTGTGTACGGTATGTCTTCTGTAAGGATTAGGAGTTCAATGACAAATATACACTGTATTTTTTGTTCTGGTAGCTGGTGTAGAACTTTGTCTCGAGTTACCGTTTTTAAGAAAGGTGATGCTTACACATACAAAATATTGTATTGTTCTCAGTAAAATGCCTGCGGTGATTTAACAATGTAAATCCGACAAAGATGATTTCCAAGAAATTAAATAATTGGAACACTTTTATTTCATCAAAAAATTTTCAATTACAATCAGATGAGAAGAAAATTAAACCCACTAGTTAAAATAATTATACCCCTATAATTTTTTGTGTCCAATTTTCAACAAAACTGGAGGTTCCGTTGTTCTTTCATATTATGCAAACAAAAGAATTCAATTAATAAATGTTTTTGATTCGTCTCGTTAAGGAATACAAACAGTGATTATTGTGATTTTACAAAAACAAATGCCTAGTAAGCCAATCCAGGCACAAGCTGCTTGCAATACCTGAGCCTTAAGAGTTTTCTTATAGTCACGTTTTTTTGCTTGTTTTTATAAATAGAAGTTTGTTTTCTTTTCCATTGGTGTTGTTGACAAAAATTTAAAGAGTAACCACAGCAAACTTTTAGATTTGTTACGTATTTAGAAATACAAGGGATTTACTGTTACTTTTATAATACTGTTATACTAAAGATCGTGTTCATTTCCATTTAATTTTGAACCCCGAACCTTCAGTATGCAACCCAACAAGCTCACTACTTGGTCAAGCACTACCATTGTCTGTATTTAATATCTAATATTATATTGTGATATTTTATATTTTAAACACCCACTTCATGTGACAGTCCAGTAATTTAGCTATAACACAATCCATATTGACTCTTTTGATGGTCAATATTGCTACGACAGCGGAAGTCACGCGACGCTGGTATCATGCGTGCTGGAGTTTCCAGAAAGATCATGACTTATCGTGAACTCCGCGACTATCCGAGTGTTTGCTAGGCGCCCTCTTTTTTAGTATATAAGCCCGGCAAATAAAGCAAAATGGATAATTGAGTCAAGCGAACAGTAGGCACCGTAAGTAAAGTCTGTGAATCGCAGTGACTTATAGCGTGTGTTATAAACGTTGTTAAGTTTGAAGTGACTGTGGAAATTTTGTGT
>NW_013665672.1:917078-949093 GCF_000517525.1 Limulus polyphemus | reverse complement strand
ACAACGTTTCGACAAGGTTTTGTTATCATCAGGTACCTGATGATGACAAAACCTTGTCGAAACGTTGTACATTTGCTGTTATATTAAAGTTTTTCTTCATTACCCATTCAAGCCGTCTCCAGCCATTATTAACAACACTATGTCTGTTATATCCATTGCTGACGAAGCGTTTCGCTCAATACAGAGCTCATCAGGCCCGATTGGACACAACGAATATAGTACTGGCCGGAACATCATTTATATAAGTCATTTGTTACAACAACAACAATTGTTAGGGTGTAATTACCTTTTCTAACCGGATGAAACATGATTATAATAAAATACGTTTGTCATAAGGCGTTAGTATTTTGCTTATTATATTTTTCACACTGGATTCTATATTTAGTCTCTTTGGATTTTTCTGAAAGTTTGAATGAATTATTAGTTATTCAAATATTATCTTCTTAAGTATTGAATTTGACTTAAATCTTGTCACTGTTTAATTAAGTAGGATGATTGTTTTCCTTCAGGGAAGATTGGTAAGATGAGCGACCAAAAGTTAGTATCAGAATTGATATTCAACTAGTATCTTTAAATGGAATTTTTTGACACCAATTTCAGCTTAAAGAGGTCATCAGAAACGTGTTTGACTACTCTAATTATACGAGATTTTGATGTAGAATATTATGCCCTTTGCATATTTTGACTTTTTTACACTATTCTTTCTAAAAACAAGACAAAATGACATAGAATATGCTATCATAATAAGTAAAAACAAATAAAATAAACACCGAAATTTCCTTATTATATTCAGGCTTATACACAACCTGTATGGTGAATTGGAGGTTATTAATAATTTTGAACAGAAAAAAAATCGTACGGTAATTCATGACATATCAAAATATATGTGCAACAAAAGACGGTGAGGGATTGAAAGAAGGGGTCAAAGGTCAAGAAATCTCTGGGAGCCTAATTTAAAAAAACGATATAGGACAGTGAATATAAGAGTGAATTAGAACTCTTTATATAGGATTTCATTATATTTTAACACGTTTTACGTGTTATATAATGCATGAAACGAATGTCATTATATCTGTGGACAACTTTGGGGTCACAAAGCTCACATTGGACAATAAACGATATTTACATCTATCATAGATATTGTTTAGATCATGGAATGACAAAAATCATCTATCGCCTCATATATCTAAAGTATACACCTTGATGCTTTAAATATAAATTTTTCCTCTATTTACTCGAAATAATGACAGGATTATGATGTATAAAAATGCTTTATCTTCTCACATTGCAAAACGATTAAGCCTTTATTTTTTCTTTTGTTTTTGCAAACATTTTGTCAAATCGTAGTGTTGTTTTTGCTACCAAAAGTTTGATTATTTATTTCAAAGTGTTTTAGCAAAACCATTGTTTACCATTTAACCACAAAAATTGAGTGGATTATCTCATATAGATAATTTTTTATCTCCTCTAATCTACAAAGATTTAAACATTAGTGTTTTAGGAAAAGGTTTTAACTCTTACAAGTTTATTTTACCAGAAAACTTTATTGAATTACAACATATAAATGACAGTAGTTTTTACTATTTTTCTGTTTTTTGGCGTGGTATAGTCTTGTGATTAGAATATTCGACTCACAAGCTGCAGGCTGCGGAATCGAAACCCGTCACTATAAATGCTTGTCTTTTCAGCCGTGAGGGCGTTACAATGTGAAGGTTAATTCCAATGAACGTTGGTAAGGATAACTCCAAGAGTTGGCAGTGAATGTTGTTGACTAGCTGCCTTTCCTTTAGTCTATTTTTTAAAAACTAGGAACAACTAGCGCAGATAGCCATCGAGTAGTTTTGGGCAAAAATTCAACAAACACGCAAGCCTTTGTTTTACCTTAAACATTAACTGAATTACAACATATGAAAAATATTACCATGATTTTCTATTTCTAAAAGATTAAATCTTGACGTTCAAAAGAAAATAGCGAACTCTTAACCACATTTTATTTGCTCATTTTCCACAAATATCGATTGCGTAAAACACTATTATTTCCTGTAATTTACAAAGGGTATTTTTTTTGTTGAAATATAAATTTAAAAAACTTCTTGTTTTTCCTTTTTTCTACATCACTTGTTGATAGTGTTATGATAGATCAGAAAATATGTATCCTAAGATTTCCATAATGCTAAGAATTGTGTTTTTAGCACACATTTTGAACTTACTAAATACTGCTTTTATTAACAGAACAATTGAGTGGAGTTTTATTTATTAAAAAAGTAATCATCATCTCAAATATTCAAAGTTTTAAGTTTTTGTGTTTTAAGCGAAATCGTTTTGTTTATCTTCTACCATAAAGAGGGGTAGATTATATCTCATAAAAATAATTATCTGCTCATTTTCTAAAGTGTGTTAAGGAAAGATGTGATTTCTTTAAAATTTGTAAGAAAACTTATTGAATTATTCCATGTGGAAAAAATATTACAATACCATATTTTTAAATCGATGTTTAGTTTTATGAATCAAATAGATTAAATGGATTACATATAGATTAACTGGATTACATACTATCAAACGCTTCATTGTTTTCTTAATCTTGCGATCCCCCCCCAGTGGCTCAGCAGTAAATCTGCGGATTCACATTGCTAAAAACTGAATTTCGATACTCGTAATGGACACAGTACAGATAGGCTTAACAAGCAACCAACCAAACTTGCGAAGTTCTAATTCTTAGCATTTTAAGAATAAATACTAGCTAACTTAAATGTTACCATTATTCTGCCAGAAATATTGAAAATATTATTGTTTATGTATAAACAACAATTCCCAAAAAGCTTAAGTCCTGGCGTTTTAGTGAAAATTTTACACAAGTTCAACGTCCAGTTTCATCCAATAAATAAATTAGCTGGGTTGGTGGTTGGTGTTGTTGGCTTTTCAGCGAAAAGCTTCACAATGGGCCATCTGTGCTTTGTCTACTTAGGAAATCGAAATCTTGATTTTAGCAATGAAATTTGCTCAATTATGGAGTAAAAATAAATCTTTTATCTCTTCAGATTTGCATTGGGCAACAATTTGTTGTTCGATCCAAAATTGTTTACTTCTTTAACTCTAATATTATTTGTCTTAAAAAAATTAAATAAACTAAATGACTTAAAAAAAAATTAATACAATCTTCTATTTCCTTGTGTTTTCACAAATATTTTGCCCTAATTGAAAGTTTAATTTCATCGATCAAAGAGATTTATTGGATAATGGCGTATCAACAATTTCATTGTTTCAAAAGATTAATCCTTCGTGTTCAAGAGAATGTTTTGTCCATTAAAATGAATATTGAATGGAGTTTTATTCATTAAAAAATTAACCAATTCCTGAAATATTCAATGGTTTTTGTGTTTTGCGCAAAATCTTTAGAAGGATTACGATCTATGAAAAACAAATATTATTTCCCCAAATTTCCAATGGGTTAAGCTTAGTTTTTGTTAGCTAAAAGCTTGCTACATATAAAAAAATTTCCTACTATTGAATAGAATGGACAGATTATGCCGTATACAAAATTTTCAATACCTTTTCAAACGTGCAAAGTGTTAAGCCTTGCTCTTTGTAGTTAAAGTTTTAAACACTTTTAGTTCGACTTATTTTCTACCACAAAGGTTGACAGTATTATTTGTATGAAATATTTTGCCCATATAAGCAAACTTTTTTGAACATTTTCATTTTTTGATCTCCTAACACTAAGATTGACTGAAAAATGGAATATTTAAGAAAAAGCATTATCTCCTCAGATTTCCAAAGGTTTCAAATACTAATTTTAATATATACCTTAAAAGTTTATGACACATAATATATATTATTTCTTCAAATATATAAGGCTTTAAAGATTACTCTTTTAAGTAATAGGTTTTTTTATCAATTTTATTACCAGGAAAACAACTGAATCACTCAATATAAACAATATTAAATGTTCCTGAAAATATTATCGTCTTCTGTTACCAAAGGGTATAAGGGATAACATTAAAGAAAGGCATCATAAATTTAAGAAACTTAAATTGACTGGTATGACGGGAGACTTAGGAAATTATAGAAGATCAAGAGAGTTGGTCAAACAGGAACTTAGGACATCAGAAAGAATGTACTAATAAAGGTTGACTGAAAACCTAAAAATTAACAATAATGATTTATTTAAATACATTAAAGGTAAAATGAAATGCTATGATAGGAGTAGGGCCTTTGAGGGATGATAAAGTAAGGCTAGTATCTGATGATTATGAGATGGCTAGGTTCTTAAATTTTGTTTTTTCTTTAGTTTTTACAGATGAAGATTTAAACAATATTCCTCATCCTTAACAGTGATAGATGGAAACAAGATCTAACCAGATAATCATATTAATTCTGAGCTTGTTAAGAAAATATTGGGAAGTTTCAAGAATGATAAGGCTGCTGGGCCAGATAGTATTTCCTCAATAGTTTTGAAGAAGATTAAGGACTAGATATGTGAGCCACTTACTACTATTTTTTGTAAGTCCTTGTAAGTCCAGAGGATTAGAAGTTAGCTAATGTAACTCTTATTTTCAAGGGAAGTGATAAAAATTGACCTAGTAATTATAGACACATTTGTCTTGCATCAGTTGTGGGAAACGTTTTGCAAAGTCATTTAAGAATATTTTGAATTGTATTGGATAGTCAACATGATTTCACTAAGGGAAAATCTTGCCTTACAAATCTCTTGACATTCTTATGTAGTTGATGGTACTGGTATAAATTTGGTATATCTAGGTTTTCAGAACATATTTGAGAAGGTGCCGTATAAAAGGCTTATATAAATTATCTATACAGTTATGGGGGATAAATTAGCTAATTGGATAGAAGAATGATTGGATGGAAGAAAGCAGAGGGTTTTTAAAATGGATTTAGTCAAACTGGATGAACGTCACAAGTGGAATACCTCAGGGTTCAGTTTTTAGAACCTTTTCTGTTTTTTATTTTCATCAATGATATAGATGAAGAAAAGGTCAATAAATTACTTAAATTTTCAGATGATATTAAGGTATTGAATGTAGCTGGTTGTGAGGATGCTGCTGCTGCTTTTGATCATTTAGTAAGTTGAACGAATATATTATAGATGGGTTTTAGTTAGAATAAATGCAAGATTATGCATGTGGGTTATCATAATTTGAATTATATGTATATTTGGATGGAAAAAACCTTAACAGTATTATGGAAGAAAAGGATCTTGGTGTTGTGGTTGATCAGCATCTTAAACCACCCAAGCAGTGTGCCGTTGCTAGTGATAGGGCAAATAGGATTTTAGGTTGTTTCTATAGAATTACTGAATACAAATCTAAAGAGATTGTAATTTCAGTGTATACGTCACTGGTTAGGCCACGTGTGTAGTATTGTGCTCAGACTTGGGTTCCTTATCTTAGGAAGAGCATTATATTGTTGGAAAGAGTTCAGTGGAAGGCTACTAGGATGATACCTGGGATAGAAAGTTTATCATACAAGGAGATGTTAAGATCTCTGAAATTAATTTTTCTTGAAAAAAAGAAGAGGTAAAGAGAATCTGATTGAGGTGTTTAAGATTGTTAAGGAATCTGATAGTGTTGATGCATCATCTTTTATATACTTAATGGTGAGAATGGTAGGGTAGGAGTCATCTTCAGCTAAGACAGTTTTATTTTTCTATCAGAGAAGTTGACCTTTGTAATGGCTTGCCTTCGGATTTTGTGGAGGCAGTAAATTTAAGGGAGTTTAAGAGAAACCTTGATAACTTTATGGATAATAAGAACTAGCTTTGAGGTTTTTAAATAGTTTTAGTTTAGTGGAGGGGACAGCCTGGATATTTTTTCTTATTTTAAAGATTTATAAATATGTGCGCCCGGCATGGCCAGGTGGTTAGAGCTCTTGTCTACCCATCTGAGGGTCGCGGGTTTGAATCTCTGTCTCACCAAAAATGCTCCCCTTTCAGCCGTGGGAGCGTTATAATGCTACGATCAATCCTACTATTCGTTGGTAAAAGAGTATACCAAGAGTTGGCGGTGGGTGGTGACGACTAGCTGCCTTCCCTCTACATATATTTTGATATATATATATATCGAATATTTATCATTATATAAAGACAGTGAAGTATAAAATATATGGAATTTAGGAGCATTTCTCAAAAACTTTGCCTAAGCTAAAAGTTTAAATTCATTTATTAAAGACATTGACTCAGTTATGGAATATGAAACTTTCTCTGAGTCCTCAGATTGTCATTTTAAACAAAAGATTTGACGCCCTTTAAAATAAAAACTTCATTGTAGGAAGAAAATGTCTTGAGTAAATGCGTTGGTGTTTTAACGAAAATTTTGTTTAACTCAAACGTTTAGTTTCAATGTTGATCATTTTGGGATTTCTTAGGTTTGACTTAATTATAATATAAAAAGCTTAATATCATTCTCTGCTTAAAGCTAAGAATATATTTTGTTCTGAAAAAAATGAGCGAAAGTCTATTTCCGTTAATTTTGATGTTACTAGATTTTACAGGTGCCAGCATTAAAACTCGTATCTTCGGATGAAATGTCGTCTTATCGTGATGTGTGAGTATGATTTACTTGAAATAGCAGAGTTGTAAAAGTGCCTAAGCCAAACACTACGTAATCAGGATCAAGAACGGGTGTTGTACATTTATTATATCAGTAACTTAACGACCATGAAAGGGAGAAAATATATACTTTACGCTGAATAATAGACAAAAACTTTTAACCATATATACCTTCCTATTTATTTCAAACCATGAGAGGGTCAACAAGAATCAATGAACCAGTCTCGATAGTCTGTTTAAATAACATCAAACTAGAAACAGAAATTGTTTGTTTGTTTTGAAACACAAAGTTACAGAACGGACTATCTGCGCTTTGTTCACCACGTTATTACACCTCATAGAAGGCATTCAAAACCACTCTACAATTGCCCTAGTAAACGCTGTTTCTACCTTTGATGTTTTAAACTTGGAATCTGAGGAAATAATACTGAATGATAAAGGTAGACCAAGAGAATCGAGAAACTTAATTCTCAATGGGTAATGAATTTTGTTAGCCTGTTTTTCTGCACTTGGGATTGTGCTCTGCTTTAGCAACTTTGAAACGAATAATAGAATGCGTCCAAGCTGAACCAGAATAGAGAAATATATTAATTTAGATTAAATGTCGTGATTTATTTAAAACAAATTCAGAGATGCCTTTGATGGTCTGGAAAAATTGTTATGCAGATAAAGGAAGGAAATATTTTAATTTAACTAAAGAAATGTACATTACTTTACCGTCGATGAAGAAGGGGTTTAGCTAGAAACATCAGAGTCACCTAACGATGAATAATACAGTCACAGGCGGAAAAACTATTAATTTCATCATAACATGATTAGGGAAAAATATCTCTATATTTAAGTGTATTCATGTGATTTCATTTTTACTGTTGTACAGGTATTCGGCACGAAGACAGTATACCAGATGTGTAAGGTAGTAACCTCGTGCTAATACTATTACTGACTATTAGTCTGTAAAACTCATATTTGATTGGTCTGTTTTCGTATGATGCCCTTCTGCAACTGGAATGAGGATATGTTCATATTGATTCAGAAGAGCCCAACTACTAATAGATGCCAATGCATCATGAATATTTCTACTAAATGCCCAGAGAGCTAGGATATTGACAAATAGATAGGTCAAATATTCTGTCTTGATTCGAAGTTCTCCACACATCTTCGGTTGAAAACTAGAGAGATACAATTGCAATGAAATCGTTAACAAGTGCCCCCCCCCCCCAGTGTCACATTGGTATGTCTGCGGACTTACAACGCTAGAAACCGAGTTTCGATACCCGTGGTGGGCAGAACACAGATAACCCTAGTGTTTAGCTTTGTGCTTAACTTCAAACAAACAAACGTGAATATATCCAAAGTGATAAAGAGGATTAACAATGTGAGGAAGTTTTAAAATATTAGATGCTCATCTGGGAATGTGCGGAAATCATATGATGGAAAGACAGGTTACTTGGAGGGTTTGACTAACCCACATGAGGATAGGGCGTAAACGAATGGTCCTAAGTGTTGCCCTTAATACCAAGGCAAAAATATCATATTTTAAAACTCCGACCTGAGAAGAAAATAACAGCTTTTACATCAGAAGACCCTTTCAAAATACTAATCCTTAAAAAGGTTTCTAAAGTTATTAACCATAATAATAATAATACGCTACAAAATTTTCAATTTCAGAACATTTCTAAAGTAAACTGCACAATTTAAAAAAAATTGAAGTTATTACTAAGAAACGTGGTTAAAGGCCTTCGCATAGGATAGCAATCTTACGAAGCAGTATTTCAAATTATTATGTAAAGTGCTTCTCTATGATAAGTTCAAACATTAACGCATTATTTCGTTATGTAAATAGTTGATGATTATTTAATAATTTTATTGCAAAATGTTTCTAATGAATTTAATTTTCATTAAAAATCTATAATAAAAGTGTTTTTCAACTGTTTTTTCCAATATTAACGTCAATGTCGTCACCTTGTTAAATTATTGATCTAAATCGGAGATAAATATCACTCACAGCCCCTTCACTTTCACAGCAGATTCAACATTGAAGCATTATATAAGTCGAAACGTTGTACATTTGCTGTTATGTTAAACTTATATTAAAGTTTTTCTTCATTACCCATTCAAGCCGTCTCCAGCCATTATAATATAAGTATGTTAGCTTATGAATTCTTTACCAAAGAAATTATATGTTTATCATGACCAATCAAACTTAACGAATGGTAAGGTTTACAAAGAACACATAGAATCTACCATTCTGTTAAAATAAAGATTTCTGGATTGTTGAATACATGTGGTACTCATTATCTATTGCAACACAACCAGCCTTACATCATCCAAGTTCCAGGATTAAACCAGGAGCTTCAGCCCAGAGTTAAATCTAGTATTTTTTTTTAATCACACGCAAAGCTACACCAGGGCTAACTGCGCTAGCCGTCCCTAATTTAGCAGTGCAAGACTAGAGGGAAAGCAGATAGTCATCACCACCCACCGCCAACTTTTGGGCTACTCTTTTACCAACGAATAGTGGGATTGACCGTCACATTATAACGCCCCCGCGGCTGAAAGGGCGAGCATGTTTAGTGACAGGGATTCGAACCCGCGACTCTCAGATTGCGAGTCGAGCACCTTAACCATCTGGCCATGCCAGCCAAAATCTAGTAAGTAAAAGAGCAAATATTTTAACTTCAAAACCTAACTGGTTATCCCTCCATGGTTATTTACATTACTCTTGCATCTCGTATTTAGGCAACGGTATACTTAGTTCTTTAATCAAAATTTCAGGAAAAATTCCAAAAATAATTTTTTTTTATAATAATAACATCATATTGTCTTGTACCAGTAATATTTTTTCGGTTTTCAGACAAACAAAACATACACCATTTCGTATGTCTCTATCGAGACATTTATCTTATATTGTAATCTATCCTCTAGTATGCTATGACATCATTACGTACAAAGTGGTATTTTAGGAAGATGTAAGAAACTTTATCGGTAACAGAAGGTTTCTAATCCTCAAAAGTACTTTTGAAATAAATTAGATACTCATTAATTTCGAAAGCTATTGAGGCTTTGGAAATCAATAGGCCTAGGATGCATGATAAAAAAAATCATTTAAAATTGAAGAAATAGTTCATTTCTAACTTTTTTCACATTCATCTTAATTTGTTCATTGAGGATTTGAAGTATAATTAAGTACAGACAATATTTGGGGAAGAGAGCGATTGTGTATGTTTTTTATATTTACTAGTAAAGAGAAAAGGTTACAGCTATTACAGTAAGTGAGATTTGTTTTTAAAACACGACGTTTCGACCGCTAGTGCGAGTATTCTCAAGTACACAAGTTTTAACAGTAAAGAAAAACGTTTTCGTATTTAACTCAACAATCTAACAATGTATTTAAATTAGAGAATTGATAATGATTACTTATTCATGCACATATCAATCCGAGTCAATTGACAGATTATTTATTTATGGGTAAACAGAAAACAAAAGTGAATAAACATAAAAACTATGGAATATGTTGAGCAAAATATGTGCATAAGATTAGGTATGTGTATAGAAATAACAATCAAATGCATAGAGAGATGTGTCTGGGTATTTGTTAATGTCGATGTCAGGCTCATCTTTTAGTACTGTGAGATTATGTTCAGAAAACTGTGTTTGGTTTTATTCACATACTCATGGACTTAGAAAGAGGTTTTGTGGTGTTCTTTTAACCCGATCTTCAAGTTACATCATGCTTCACTTATGTAAAGAGCTGGATAATTGCTACACTTTATTTTGTAAGTGTTTCTTGGTGGAATGGGTTCGTTTTATAATTTTCTTAACATGTGTATTTTCATTCCAGGGGTGAAAAATAATCCAGGCGTTATGTTAAGGTTATATATATATATATATATGTACTAGTCTTTTTGACATTTCTGATAGAGGTAAGCTAATATTTTCAATATATGGGATAGCGCAAGTCATTAGGTTTTCTTTTTTCTTTTGAATCTCTTCGTTTGTTAAACGTCTCTTGTCTCTGCTTGTTAAATTATTTAATAGTTTCTGTAACTATTTCAGTGGGGAACTGGTTAACGTGTGTAAAACATTGAGTTAAGTGTGTAACTTCTTTATCGATGTTTTCTGTAGTGCACATAGTGTATGCTAAATTTAGGAAGCTTTTTAGAATGCCTAACTTCTGGTAGATTATGTGATTAGAAAACCAATTGATGTAATTTCCACTGTAAGTAAACTCAAAACGAAACTATTAATTACTAATATAAAAGCCCGTCAAAGATGACTGGAAACCATTGTTGAATGATTAACAATATAATTAAACTAAAACGAATTGGTCTATACCTCCAAAAATGTACCTACTCTTCACTTATTTCGTCAACCTCAATGTAATTCTTTAATCACAATATTTTGAATAAAAATTACGCAGGAAAATGAAATGTTATCGTGAACAAAAGTATGTCTGCACTCTGAAAGAGACTTAAATAGCACTTTTGAGTCTTTTTTTTTTTACAGTATTCGAGGTCAAGAAGTAAAAAACATCGTAGATAGAGTGACAAAGGGAATAAGCCTTTTATAGTTACTGATAAGTCTTTGTTTTGTTGTATGATTTTGCATACACATAGTTAGAACAATGTCATCAATTAGCTGTTTTAAATATTGGGTCAATTTTCAGTTTTGACATATGAAGATAGCTTGGTTTGATCAGAAGTTAATGATAATTATGTATTACAGAAAATATTTTTAATTTTTTACTTTTAGTGACTAGTGACTTTTACATCATGCAACTATTTTAATATATAAATATATTTGACACAAATATTAATCTCTAGCTACTAACCTAAGTAATCCTTCTTTGCTGTTGCGACATTAATAACACCAATTCAGAGTCTGTAATAGCTTTATGAATTACCGACAGGTAGAAAATAAGCGAAAAGGATGTTTTTTTTAACTTTTGAAATTGATAAACACCATACTTTGACCACGATTATATTTTTGAAGACGTGAAAGATTTAGGTTGTGATGAAATAAGTCAGCGAAACATTCATTTTATGAAAAAAGCAATATTTTTTGTTTATAATATACATAAGAATATATAAAAACAGCGCGATTGGGCTCTTTATGCTGAAATTCTTACTGAATTTCTCTGGAAGACGTAGATTTGTATATTCACATTGTATGAGATAATTTGGCTTATTTATTTCTTCTTGTAATTTTGGTTCCTTAAAAGTAATTAATGCCATTGCTTGCTAATAGAAAGCAGCACCTGCAACAGTAGCTACTCATCAAAACCGAAACTCCGACAGTGTTTGTTTGTAGTTAAGCACAAAGGTACACAATGGGCTATCTGTGCTCTGCCCACCAGTGGTATCAAAGCCCGATTTCTAGCGTTGTAACTCCGCAGCCGTACCGCTGTGCTACTGGGGGCCTCCAACAGTGAGGAACTGAATAATAATATTACTGACTTGCCCATCATGGTACTGTGAAAATATAGTTGGGCGCCACCCGTATTGTTTATTTATAATATGCTCTGCAGAGATCATTCTGTGGCTTTCAGAAAGATTTTATAAACTCCAAATACAGTGCTGATTTTTTAAAATATTTTCTGTATTGTGACAAGGACCATCTATTTATTATATATTTTCAACCAAAAGTAAACATAATTTTACATCGTCTTGAAGTTCATAAAAGTGAATGGATTATCGATTTCTTAAGAAACTGTAGAAAATACTTTCAAGGAGTGAAAAAATAGGTATCCATTGTGCAATACAGAAAAGAGATTGTCTGTGTATTCCTCGTGAAAAAAACCAACAAAAAACAAACCTGCATCCACAGTGTATAATGTTATCCTTATTTACTTTGTTCATAATATTGTTTACTTAAGATGATTAATGTTATTGTATGGTAATAGGTGGCAGCAGCTAAAGCAGTATAACAAATATCTTCAAAGTACTGATATTACTATAATTACTTAAAAAGAATTTAAGATAAGACTTCTGGGTTATTGATACGAAAGCTAGGAGTAGTTAATAAAACTGCTAGAAAAATTTCTGTATCATAACAAACCTTTTATTAAACTGCCCAAAAATGCTCTTTTACTATAGCTTACCTAATACTAGTCTGCGTTTGCAAAAGGATTGATTTATTGCATAACTAAGTCATATTTAAAACGTTCCTTTTTTATTCTGATTTTAAGTAAAATGAGTCTTAAAATATTTTTATACTGTTCTCAAAAGATTTATCGATCCGTTATGACGAAGTTTCACTGCTGCTGATATAAGGGTTAGAAGTGATAAATTATTCTTCGCTCCTGCAAATATCGATTCCAAAATATATATTAGATATAAAACATCTAGTATCGTTACAAGAAGTTTTGGATTACGTTTGTTAATCTTACATAAGATACATCTTTTAGCACACCCATGAAAAAAAGCTTACATTTTATCAATGCCCGCGAAGAGGATAGCACAAATATTGATATTCTGAACTATATTTAACTTCAGATTTGTTAACAGCTTTTATTTACGTTTGTTAATCTTACATAAGATACATCTTTTAGCACACCCATGAAAGAAAGCTTACATTTTATCAATGCCCGCGAAGAGGATAGCACAAATATTGATATTCTGAACTATATTTAACTTCAGATTTGTTAAGAGTTTTTATATTGAAATAATCGAATATCTTGAATGTTTTTACATAGTAATTTGATTGTGAATATTTGAATAATAATAACAACAATAAAAACCCAAATGGGATTGATTTAAAAATATCATCTTGAGGTATTCCATATGTCCTATCAATATGCTAAGTTAAAGGTATTTTAGATCTTGTGTCATCATAAAACGTGGCTCAGTATCATAAAAGACATCAATTATAAACAAAATAAATTATTGAAATAACTTTGGTTTTAAACGCTTCCGAATGTTGATATTTTTTCCTTGGGATATGTATTGTAAGTAATTTACAGAACCGGAGAAAAAATCAAGAAGGTGAAACAAAATTATCTTTAGAGAAAACTATAAATACGTGGAAGAAGAAAATGAGCTGTAATACTAATTACAAATTTTTTGCTAAATATACTTTTCTGCTTTTGAACAGGAAATAAAACAAATAGCTGTATATTCCATGCCTTTTAACAAGTCTACTTAAACACGAAGGATCCTAAACAAAAGTTTGCCTTGCGAGAGTTAATCACCTGCAAGTTGAATAAACTGAAACAAAAAGCTTATTGGCACCAGTTTTTATCTTAAAGCATATAAACGACACTAATCTAATTATATAGATAATGTTTTCCCAGACCTCTTTTTTTTGTATCGTCAACATAATTATAATAATTCAACTAATATTAAAGCCTTAATGACTATTATACTTCATCTCAGAACGCTTTTATTAAACAAAGAACGTACAATCGACACATATACCGTTCTTACACCCAAGAAAGAAACTAAACAGGCTTACGTTTTTGATGTATACAGTAACCAGTTCCGTACGGTTGATAATCAGATCTCTTTTCTGAGTATATCTGTCTTATTGGAATGGTAATATAATCCATATTTTTCATCATTTATACGTTTTTTGTTTTTAACGACTATTGGAAATACAGAATATAAAGCATTGAAGATCTCTATAGGAGTTCACAAAATCGGTTTTAAAGCTACCAAAGGAATTTTATTTATATGCATATATTCGTTATAAGCCCGTTATATAACATTTAACGTACTACATAATATCTACATTTTCCCGGTTTTCTGAGCGACAAAGTTTAAAGTATTCATGTGAGTAAGTACAACATTAGCAACTTGAAGGATAATATGATTAAAAAGTCTTTTAGATAAAATACAATGTTGCAATCTGAATGCGTAATTAGAATAAGTTAAACAAACATCCCCTCAGAACACAGAGAATAGCCCACAAAACGGAATGCTCCAGGATTCCACGGCAGGCAAGCAATATTATGCAGATTTTAAGTAAATGACGAGACACTGTGAAGAGTTAACAAAAGAAATTAATTTGATTCACATCGTATTCTCCTGGAAATTGACGTAGTTTACTGCTACACAGGAGCCCAAATTAAACTGACAACAATAAAAAAAGAACTGAATAATTTAAAGGGAAACTATGAATAACAGAAACAGAATTTGTAGACGATTTGAATAGATTCTCAATGTGTGTAACAAAAACAATACAGGCGCTACATAGCTAATGGTATTAACGTAGAGCAACGTTCGTGCACAATCTTGTTCTTCTGTGGTGCATTCAGTCTCCTTGACAAGGAAGCTAGCTAACCCCAATAAGAGAATTGGTGTGAAAAGATACAAGAGCAGCCAATCATATTACGCCATCCCGCATAGTAACAACCTACATCACATGAAGCATGACTTTCAAGAGGTACCCACTCTCATGTCACTGGAATATTAACGCACAAAACAACGGATATTAGCCCATTTTGTCAACACAAAAGACAACGGATATTAGTCCCTTTCTTATTTGTCAGTCTTTCAGCTTTCATGTAACAGATGTTAAAATTAGAGACCTCTTGGGTCATTTTAACTGCGTCTATATTGAATTTATATAAAACACGTTTTCAAGAATCAAGAAGTATTCCTTCTAAGTTATAATAAGGTAGGTATGAATTATAGAAAACGGGCACAAACCATATTTGTTTTGGCCGTGTATGCGATACATTCCCAGTGGGACCTGTTTAAAGGAATAATAACTTAAACAATCTTGAATGATCGAGTAAACCAAGAGTGCGAGAACCTAACCGTTTATTGCTTCATTTTGCATTATGTATTAACCTAAATATTTTTAAACGGTTGATTCTGGTATTATATAAACAGTAACTTTCGTAACTTTATGTGATGCTTTTGGAATAAAAAAGTGGTGAGTTGTATAGGTTTACTTGGGTGTTTTTTTCTATTTATTAATAATGGATACCTAAATCCATATAATGGTTTCATATTATAGCACGTATTGAGTTGGATATTTCTATAACGTATTTTTGTATTATAATATTTAATGAGTTGTACAGACCTTTATATTATTTCTGCATTAGGGCAATGAGGTCTTTATTCCCTATCTTCAGTTAAAGTTATGTAGCTTTGAGGTTGTTACAGTATACAACAGCAGGTAGAGTTGAATGTTATATGCTCGATGTAACAGCGATTAATGAATATTATTGATTTGCAGGATATTTTTTGGTGTTAGAGCAAGTTTCTTTGTATATTTGTTAATCAAAAGCAACACAATGAGTTACATGTGCCGTGCCAACCACAAGCATCGAAACCTGGGTTTTAGCAGTGTGAGCCCTCAGACGTATAGTTGAGCTACTGCGTGTGTGTGTGTGGTGGGTGGGTGGAGGTCATTAGAGGAGATAGTGAATTGAAAACTTAAATAACAGTGAGCTATAGATCTTTACATGATGCTTCATTCAACTGAATTAATGAATTTCTTCGGTTTACCCAGGTATTTTACTTATAAGAGCAAGTAGTGAATTTCTTTAGCTTAGATAATGTTTTTGTTGAAGAGATTTATGTGTAGGACGTTTACAAATTATTTTCTATATAACAATTTATAATGACTTATACGGGTTTCTGGGTTGATTCAGTATTAGAGAAAGTACTGGGTTGAACAGTCGTGAGGTTGTTTCAGTTGAACAGAACTAACCTTTTATAGGTTTATAGTATTTTAGAACATCACAGCAGGTAATGAATTTAAAAAGTTTCTAGAATGTTTTTAATGTAGTAGAAGTTGCATAGTTTCATAAGATAATTTGGTATAATAGTAAACAATAAGCACAGATTTTATGATGTTTTCAGAACGGTATGAGTACATAGTTGCAAAAGGTTATAGGATTTTTTCGGTATTACAACAAATAGTGAGATATGTAGGTTTACGTCTTCTTTCGGTATAAGAGAAAGTTCGTTCGTTTCATAATCTCTCTTCAAACCTATACAAACTCTGAACAATAGACTAGAGAGAATTTATCAACAGCGCCCATAGCCAACTATTGGACTACGTTTACCTGCTGAACTACTGGGATTTGTGAATCATTCTAACAGTGAACCTAAAACCTCAAAATGTGGATAACCATAAATTCTTGGATTGACAGTTTGGGCACGTTAAAAACTGGGTTACGCCTGGTCTATAGAGTAAAGTAATAGGTCAATATTTTAAATGCCATTTTTAGTATAACTGGATAGGTCTATTGGATATTCTCTGTAAAATAGCAAGTACTGATTGATTTCTTTGATGCTATAGACATAACACAAAGTAGTGAATTTAATAGGTTTATAGGATATTTTAGGTATATATACCATGAATTAGTAACTCATACAGGTTGTCAGGGTATTTTAATTATAAAAGGAACGTGGTAAGCTGCATTATTTTAAACGATTGTTTTGGAACAAGAGAAATTGGTAAATTGCATCTAATTAAAGCATGTTTTAGTATTGCAACAAGTAGTAAATTAAATAGCCTGGCTGGTGTTAAAGCATGTTTTAGTATTGCAACAAGTAGTAAATTAAATAGCCTGGCTGGTGTTAAAACATGTTTTAGTATTGCAACATATAGTGAGTTAATTAGGCTTGTTGGTGTACTCAGTATATCAGTTGGTAGTAGTTTATTTATAATGAAGCACAAAGCTACACAATGGGCTATGTATGCTCTGCCCACCACGGGTATCGAAACTCGGTTTCTAGCATTGTAAGTCCGAAGATATACCGCTGTGCCACTAATAGTAGTTTGGATGGATCTATAAGAAGCTGTTTTTGCAGTTCCTACTGCTGGACATGTTATTCTGGATTATTTAGTAAGAACATAATACAAAGTCCAGCTCATTTGATAACAAAAACGTTTTATTTTTTTCTTACGACATCTTCAGCATGCTTAACTAATGAACTATTAATAAGCTTTACAGTAAACATTAACATAGTTATTTCACTTACCTACTAATTTTTTCATACCCCCGATACTTAAGGTATTTTTTACTTCCCAGTTGAAACCCAAAAACCAATATTCTTAAACCGAAATAACTGACTTATTGCAGCTGACATTAACAGACAAATTGATTAACTAACGCTCTAGCTGAGCAATCAGTCATAAGATAACTTAGCCTTCTTTGCATTTTATACTGCTCGTACTGTTCTAAAGTCTTTGACGTTAAGCCTCACGTTCATCAGGTGAAGTTTACCATTTGGCCAAAAAAACTACAAAAAAAGTTAAAAAAAGAAAAGAAAATTACCTCGTTTACAATATCTAGTATAAATGACACTGGGTTTTCTGTATAAAATAAAAACTGTGTTACATACAATTATTTTTGTTTTCAGTAAATCAGAAACTAGTTTATGTATATAGGTTTATGAAGTATTTTCCTTATAACAGAAATAGTAATAAAAGTAAGTTTCTATTGTATTTTCGGTTTAAGAATAATGGGTTTAATTGGTTTATAGTATGTCTTCTGCAAGGCGGCAAGACTTATGTTTGTACGTTATGTTCAGCATAAGAAAAGGTAATAAACTACACGTACATAAGTTTATAAGTTCTCTTCAATATAATAGCACGTAGAAAGCTGTGTAACTGTATATGGTTATTTTTGGTATTACAGCAGTAATTTGCTTAGGTTTATAATACGTATTTTCGTTGCAGCAGAAAGGGAGTTGCATAAGATTGTAGAATATTTTTGTTGTAAGTGTAAGCAAAGGGTTCTAAAAGTTTATCTGAGTGTTTGGTGAGTGGCTTAGGTTTGAGAAGTGACTTCGTTATTTTGCAAGAGTTAATTTCACAGGCTTGTTGATGCTCTTAACAACACAACAAATGTTGTTAAACGACAAGTCGTTAAAGTTTTTCAATCTACAAGTAATTACATAACTTATGGTACAGTTGTGAGTCACGCTTGAGAAAAAGAAAGATAAAAGATGCGTTTGCATCCACCTAACTGATTAGCGCACTTAGTCGACTTAGTTATAATTAGAAAAACTTGGATATCTCTCTTAAAAAATATCAGATAGTTGATTCAAGCTTTAATCGAGAAAGACCTCATCGAGTGGATAACTCACCAAACTTCCATTAAGAAAAAACCTAAGATTGAATCTTAGACACTAGCAACAGGGAAAATAGTCCTTTTCAGGACTTTCCTGAGAACAGCAGCAGATTAGTAGCCGAAACGTAGGCTAAAAATTAGTCGGTAATTAGTACCTAATTATAAGAATAAAATGAAAATTAGTTACTAATTACTAAGTAGATCGCATAGTCTACTAATCATGACAACGATGAATGTATTATGTACGATTAGGTTTAGGCACAGAACTTAAATATGAGAAGATGTTAAATTTTGGAGGAAGAAAGCTTTATTTACTAGTTAATTTAGCTAACTATGATTTCCTCCAATTACCCTTAATTACCTTAGTTTTAGTTCTCTCTAAATTGGATGTAGTTATTTCGGTATAATATCGGGTAATTAGATGCCTGAAAGTTATAACAGCTTCTAGGTCTTAATTGACATGCATACAATACATTTAGTTAGAAATAACAAATACTGTAATCCTACCATGTAAGCAGTCGAGCTCAGGAATCTTATTCTTTTGTTCAGTATAACCTTCCAAAAAGTTGCTATCACAAAAGACCACTGTTTATCTTTAAAACTTACAATATTCTTACCTGCTCCCCTACTCATCTCATTCATATGCATGCCTGTTGATTTATACAGAAACGGCTTATCTGTTTGTTAAGGGATTGTGTCATTTTACGTTAGCTCATAAACAATCTTAGTTTGACGTATAAGTTACTTGTTATCAAAGGAGGCCACACTTACTGTGCAAGGGAGATCAGATTTAGAGAAATAAAATAAATTAGATGTTAAAGGTAACTGAACTACAATGAACTTTAAATGTTAGCATCGCTTTTATGTTTCATTACAATTTCAGGGGCCGAAAAATACTGGAAAATGTTTTGTTTTTCACAAGAATTTGTTTGTTTCATCTATCAAACTTTATATTTTTGTTTGTACCCATTAGTATTTCTTGAATCACGTGCGTATATAAATTGTTTATGAACGATAAAAGATATTGCGTATGTACGAAAGTGAACAATGGAGCATAATAATTCTTTTTGGTTAAACACATGTATCGTCGATAGTGGGTTAGTGACGCTTCACACTTTAGGGCCGTGGTGCATTATAAGAGTGACAATCATATACCGCTATTCGATTAGTGTAGCCCCAGAAATGGTGGCGGGTGCTGTTGGGTAGCTATCTTCTCTAGTCTATCAGTCAACATTTGAAACGGCTAGCTCAACTAGCTCTTACGTAGCTTTGCACGAACACCTGAAACTATGAAATCGATCTCGGTCCTTTTTTTATACTTTACTTCGTTATTGTTTTTCTAGAGACAAAAAACTAAATTATAATTTAAATCTATTAATCGTATGATTGCAGATTGAAGTAACTATTTCGCCTTTGTTCTGACATTTAGCTACATACTAATTCAGTTGTTTATGTTTGTTAAACTTACAGTCACTGGTTTATGATGTTGGATGTTCACTACCGCAAATACATGGACGTTTTATAATTATATTACTGTTTCTTGTATGGGGGATCTAAATAGCAAACGATGGCCTACTTATATGTTTTGTAAATAATTATCTATTTCATTCTTACTTACAGTTAGTTTCATTTCTTATTGGCTGTTATAATATTCAAAATTGTTAATAAAAAAATCCTTTAAATTATACTTACACTTATTAGAATTATTGGCCGAATCTCATGATACATTAATAGGACAACAACAAAAGTGGAAACAGCAAAGGTTCCAAATGAAAATTCAGTGCCATGTACAGAGGGTTGAGTGCGTTATATTTCAAACGAGTCTTAATATACAAACCAGGAAGTCATTTGACAGCCACAGCCGATATAAAGTCGCGGTATGTATCACAAATACATTTTGAAATTGTTTGTCGGGTTGTAGATAGTGTGATGCCATCAAACACTGATCGCTTTTCGGAAGAGTATATAACAGCACTTTCTAACGTAACATACTCATAAATTCAGGTCATAAGATGTGTTCAAACAGGGGTCTTAGATTTTCAAAGACAGGGTATCCTTTGTACTTAATGGTGATGGAGAAGAAATGAATATTAATAAACTTAGGACACCAGCACCATCCAGAAAGAGGCTGCAATGGGTCGTACCCCAGCTGTGGTAAAGAAAGTTTGTCGACTTTTAACAGGTGAAAACACATGACCACAAAGATCAGTGGCAAGAGCCGTCCAAGTGCCCCAGCCAACAGTACGTAAAGTAATCAACAAGGATTTCTGTCTGGAAAAGCGACACAAGTTACGTGTTCATAAGCTGCTTCCACGACATATCTGTTCAACTGTTCAGTCGTAGCATACCACAAATAACTAAAAATAGAATGAGTATTCGTGTTATTCCATATGAAAAGATATGGGTTAAGTCGTTGTATTTTTTGTGAGATCGGGCTTTTGAAACGACCACTGGGAAACCGTCATCCTCTTTGCGCAGTGGACGGATTATGTAAAGCAACCAGAGAGAGATGGTGTGAGTTGGACATGGCAAGATTACTACGGAACTTTGTGAAATGAAACTACACAGTAGGACTGCTGTCAAGATACATGTACAACAATGTGAGGAGGCTTAAAAGTCGTTTTAATATAACGTCATAAGCTCAGTAATCGGCATAGGTTTTATTTAGCTAATGTATTGGTTTATGACATTACCTATTTTAAGTAATTTTATTATTCGCGGTTCTCTTAAACAATACAGAAATTGCTTTTAAACTGCTATATATCTGATATTTATAGTTAAATTGCTTTTGATCAAAAGTTTCTAATAATAACAGTTTAATAAAGTTACGTCGATTTCATTTGCTCGTTTGTCTGGTTTGATGTCAAACCTAAAGTTACATAATAGTCTGTATGCACTGTGCAATCATTGAGCCACCGTGGAGTGGAAGGCGTTTGCGTGTTGAAATAAATGGAAATATTTTCTCAAATCTGTTGCACGACTAATAAGAAAAAATAAATTTTATAAACTTGATGCCTTAAGAAAATAGTTTTTACGTAGATGTACATTATCCCTTCTTTCTGAGTGAATGATAGTAGTAAAATTAACATTAGAAAACTTGTTTTAGGGCGTTAATACTGCTAACAGTGATAATATTCAATTGAACAAAAAGTATTAAGTATATTAGTTAGACTTCTTCAATGTCAGTAGTCTTATGTAATTACTCTCGTTAGAATGTACATACATGTATATTCACACACACACACACACACATCGTCAGTTCAATATCGTTTACTAAACGTTTGTAAGGTCGGAGTGGCTATAATTAAGATTTTGCTGGTTAGCATAAACTTAATGAAATTCGTTCTGAAGTCAAGAGATTTTATTGCATTTAGCTAAGTTTCGATATTTCTGACTTATTATCTTATTCCTTGTCCTTAATTTTTTAAATATTTGTTACGTGTTAATTTTATTTTATATTTACTTCGTATTTTCATAAGCAGAAGTAATTACGAATGACAAAATATTTTGATTAATTTCGTTTTCGTGCTTCCTGTCAGTGTTTAAATATGATTTGCTGGTGAGCTCTCAGGTTTCAGACAAGTTTGGTGTTTCCAGATATAAAAATGTATAGCGAAATTGTGATTTAAGTAGGCTATGTTTGATACAGAATCTTCGCAAAAAATACACAAATGGCTATCAACTTATAAACGTATTTAATTTTGAACTGATAGACTAAAGTAAAGGCAGTTAATCAACAGAACCCACCGCCAGCTCTCGGGCTACCTATTTATTTCAATAGCGATAAAAATAGTAGCTAAACTTCTTTCGAAAAAGAATCAACCCTCTCTTTCACGTATTATGAAGAATCAGCCCTTTCTTGCACGTATTATGAAAATACGGCGGAATAAATATCTTCCTTGAATTTCATACTTAAGTATGTTGTGAAACATATTTTAGTAAGTTACAATTGGATACGTTACCTAGAAGTAGCATTTTCAATTGAGGAAACGAAAAAAACAATTTTATGGTTTGTTTAGACTGTTACCTGGAAGTAAGAGAGTCAACTACAGAATTGAAATATTTGTTTGTGTGTTAAGCAACAAAGATAGAGTTGTTAACTGTACGTTACAACTGTACAACTGTGACAACTGTACGTTACAACTGTGTCCAAAGTTATTTTTATGTTATCTTAGTTTCTATTTATTAATTCACGTGCCAATTTTCTAAAATCTTGGAAAAACTTTTCCATATTCTCTAAAAGTAGAGACATCACCCACATTCCCATGTCTCACTGATCAATCACTTATACGCCACAGTGTCTCTAACACTAGAGTATTTTATAATTTTCTATATCTTTTATGGCTTGTAAACAACTTCAATAAATTACATTTAGAATGTGACAATTAATGCGCAAGATATAATTTAACATAAGATACTTTTATTGCTGTAGTTAATTGTAGCAATTCAATGCTGTTGAATAGTAATTGCAAATCTACAAAAAGGGAGGAAAGGAAAATAGGTTGATCCACAGGTATTATTTCCACCGAAAGAAAGTTAAAGTTGGTTGAACTAACTTGACATTATAATTATTGTTTTCTTTATCAATTATTATTCATGTCAAAACACTGACTTGTGGCGCTTATGGATGTGCTGAGTTTAAGGAATCAAACATAGGTTGGTAGACATGTTTCTGGCTGCGTCGTAAGTCGTCTCTAAAAATATCATCGATAAAAGGATTACAAGAAGATTTGTATACATTATAGAATATAACGTGTAAAAATATTCCCATAGTCCCTTTTATATATCTAAAAAAATACTATGAGTTTCAAATTTGTATAAGATTTAATGTAATACCTACTGTACAATGTACGAGATGGAATAGAAGAAAGGCAATCGGTCTTTTGTTGTTGTTGTTTTTTTAGAACGGGTGGGCGAAGATTTCAGGATTTTACATATATATATATATATATATAATTTCCAAAATATATTTTTCAATACACAATGGTATGTATGGCTTTAATTCTCAATCATAGAACGAAACGTTGGATAACAAATGATATTTCTTAAAGACAGAAATTTTATTTTCAATGTTCGCTCTTTCATGAAGTTGAGGAAGAAATCCTCCTTGTTAAAAAACTAGGGAACTGCTTCCTTCATCTCTATCCTATCTCGAACAATTGCAATTGTATTTTATTGATCAGATCTTATTATACATTTACATTTTCTATTTATAAAAGTGATATATTTCCTGTAGAAGTTAGTTTTTTCTTTTGTAGAGCCATAATAGGTTGGCTGATTCCATACATCGACTCTTTCAAAATGTTATTTGCTTGCCCGGATGTTACAATACACGTGTGACAGACCACCTTCGACAGCAGAACTAAGAACGAATAATTAGGCCATTAAACGATAAATCGTTTTCTTCCGCATTCAGTTGGCTGCGAAAAATCTTCAACTTATCAAGATGCTTGACGAAGATAACCGATTTGCGCTGTTTAATGCTGTAACTATTGCAGCTGACCTATTGCTTTAAAAATACCCAGAAAAACGGTCATGTCTTTACCTTACTTAACAAAATTAATGACTAGAAGAAAGCTTTTGTTTAAGTACAATTTTGGTTGGAAATCATGAAATTTCAACTTCAGAGGACAATAAGAAAATATTATTTATACACTTACAAGAGCAAACGTGAATTACAGTAAACTATTGTCTCGATCACTGCTTGCCGATTTCAGTTTTATTACATTATTTCTCCATTGCTAATAAGTACTCAGTTTTTGTTAATGAATTAAAACAAACAGTCCTACGTTTGTGCTAATAGACCTCTGGAGGGGAAGCATATAAAAAAATAGCAGCCACCGCCAACTTTTGGATTACTCTCTCTTGGCCCGGCATGGCCAGGTAGTTAAGGCGCTCGACTCGCAATCTGCGGGTCGCGGGTTCGAATCCCCGTCCCACCAAACATGCTCGCCCTTTCAGCCCTGGAGGCGTTATAATGTGACGGTCAATCCCACTATTCGATGGCAAAAGAGTAGCCCAATAGTTGGCGGTGGGTGGTGATGACTAGCTGCCTTCCATCTAGATTTCCACTGCTAATTTAGGGACGGCTAGCGCAGATAGCCCTCGTGTAGCTTTGGGCGAAATTCAAAACAAACAAACAAACTCTTCTGACTAGATAGTGTAATTTGATTGTCATTCTTATAGTGCATCAACGTCCCCAAAGTGTTGAACGCGGTTTGGGGGAAACGGAACATGAGCTATGAACTATCAGATTCACAGTCCGACACGCCAACAGCTGGGTCACGTCCAGTCTATCAAAATGTTAAATCATGTACACGTGATCTCCATACAAACTTCAATCCTAGGAAAATAGCACTAATGTCTAATAACCAGAATGGCTCGTGATATTATGACGGCAGGTCTGTACTAAACTTCTCACAAAACAACAACTTACTTAACAATAGAAGCTAGACAAACACAGAATACACAGAAGCTTTACTACAGCTATCAGTAATAATAAAACATATAAAATTAGAACATTAAACATTCTAATCCTGGTTCAGTTTACAACATAAAAACAGTATATCAGATCTCAGTTACACAGACATATGCGTATGTAAATTTAGCTGGTTACAACGTATCCTCTCATAATACAATAGTAAAGGCATCACCTCCTTTATCGCAAATCACTTAGTATTTATACAGAAACAGTATGCCCTCCAGTGGCACAGCAGTGTGTCTGCAGACTTACAACGCTATAATTCGGGTTTCGATACCCGTGGTGGGCAGAGCACAGATAGCCCATTGTGTAGCTTTGTGCTTACTTACAAACAAACAAACAGAAACAGTATAAATTATTCATTTTTAAAAACATACACATAAAAGCTTGAGAGTCAGGGTAACAATATAAAACAGGCTAATATTTAATACCAATATCCTCGCAGCACGAAAGGTACAAGCAATCAGGCTAACTTGCATGTAAAAAATGATAACTCTTATCTTAAACTAACTTAACATGACAGTAGAATAGCCAAACAGAAACAACAGCAGTCAACAAAAATTGCTTTTTTTGTTGAAGTATGCATCCCGGTCTCTGCAGATGTAAAAAAAAAACATGTACACTTTAACAGTAACTTTAAACATCCTTAAATTAAAAGCCAAAATAAAACAATACTTACATATATATTCGTTATTTTATTTTCCAGTTGATTGTGTAGCATCCTTACTCACTGACAGGTAGATAACCCTTCACGGTAATAGCAGCCCTGTTGTTAGTAACGAAGATGGATTCTTCATGGTATAAACTAGTTGTTGGATTTCCAGTAGTTTTACAGCCATATCACTCTATATAACAACAGAATCTCTCTTATTTGTACTGGAGATGGATTCTTCAGGGTACAAGCTTCTTCTTGTTGGATTTCCATTAGATTTTCTGCTCATTACAATTCAGAAGTCATTGCCAATTATTCTATTCTCACAGATACAATATCAGTGACTTCAAAAAGGTACAGACCTATTCCTAAGAATTCTACACAAACAATTTACTTTTAATATCATTATGTCTGTTAGATTTGTTTTGGTGGTGATGGTGTAAATCGGGCTGAGATTTTAGATGATCCATTGACTTTGACCTGGGAGGGCTGGGGACAGTTCTCATCAGTTGTTTTCATCATTGTCTTCCGTTCAATAGACTAATTTGTAGGCCTAATTTTTACAGCGGCTTTGTTCTTCGATGACTTATTTTCCCCTGACAGACGTGGTATCTTTGTACTAATTCTAGTAGTATTCTTTCTCCCTTTGTTATTTGGGTTGTTGTGTAAGTGATATTTTAGACAACCCCCAATAAGCGCATATGAAATTTTACCAGTAGAAACAGCCTTTTCAAATAAAACATATAGGTCTAAAACTACACTTTAAGTAAATCTTCGTGTTTTATAAAGTAATTATTCTATGAATGTGCATAATAAAATTTAATATTATGGATATTGATTTTTGTCTACACCTTCACTTCATGCATAATAAAGGGGTTGACATCCTAAAGATACCGATTGTATGGTGTACAAAGCATTGAGTATCTACCTGTTACATTCATTTAATGTTCATCTATTATTAGCTGTTGATTCCTGTTTCACCCCGTACTTAAGGTTTTTAAAGAAACACTAGATATCTGTAAAAAATGCTAACTTCAAGGGGTAATGATACCATCGTTTACACTAGAATTATGTTATTTTTTAGTTTATGTAACATATAGAAAAAAAACAAATCGACATTTCAATACCCCTAGGACCTTTGCAGTACCTTATTTAGCATTCTACAAAAGGTATGGGGCAATATACCAAACCATTTCTGTTATAGGGTGGCAAGAGAATAATAATAATAATAATAATTACAAACGGGTTGTTTTGAGCGGATTTTCTTTTCCTTGTAAATATAACATGCGTTCTTTTTTGGCATTTTATTATGTGTACAGCCTTAACAATCAATACTAGAATTTTAAAGTGTTGTTTGAGCTGCATCTTTACTTTCTAAGGTGCTTTTTTGCCCGAACGTTTTATTAAGGTTTTGTACAGTTCCTTGCGATCCTTATTATGAACCACTTTCGCGGTTCATGATTTTTCTGTTAAAACCAAACACAAGACTTATACTGTAACCATAGTGATACAATAGCTTCTATTTTCAAGGTTTTCCTCACCAAACATACTGGAATAAGAGAAATATAAACATCTGCCACCGTTGCTAAATTGTCCTGCATTATTTTACATCAGTGCAGTGTTTCTTATTTTTTAATTCAACATGACAGGTGAGAAGAAAAGGACCCTCTAAAAGATATCTTGAAGGAGCGATGTTAAAATTACTCTGCCTAGCAGATATGAAGATGACAGGTTTCGACAAATGATTAACAATGGTAACTCTCACTGATAGGAATTTCAGTGACCTCATTAGGTTTATAAACTTTCAGGTTTCACGCATGAAATAACGTATTCAGAAGCTGAAAAAATGAACAATATTTACTTGGAAGTAATGTCGTGTTTAGCAATAAGGAATAGGGAGTGGCACTCGCTTTGAGTGAGGAATTTTTGTGTTCCTGTACAAAATTTTACGTGTTCGTGCTAAGACCCCAGCTGTTAGATTATTATTACATAAACACTTCATTTATATATTTTATGTAAATGTTTTGCTCATTAAATCTAATCATTTTCAAAACTTGAAAAATACAAAATGAATCAGCCCAACGTTATTAACATGTGTGATTTCTTTCAAAATATTGATAGTCACGCAATTTATCACATTTCAGTCGTACCAGATTTTTCATACATGAAAGCTAATGTTTAAATGTTGTTACGAGTGTTACGTATTAGAATTTCGAATAGTCCGAAGACAAGTTAACTAATAATTTAAATTTAGTAGTTGAATTGTACTTTGGATTTAGTATTTAAATATCTGCTGATATATTAGTCAGTTTATGATATTTGCCAACAAGATTGATACACATCGTTTTCGTTTTTAACACAAATACATTTTAATATACACACAATAGTACAGTTTACAATAACAGTTATTACAAATAGTTACGACAAACAAAGCTTTATAAAGAAACGTTTCACAAACTTACGAACAATATAAAATATTCTTTCTAGTCTGGAACCTCCTTGATATTTTATCGAGGGTTTACAATGAGCTGATTACGAGTCGATGTAAATACGATTTGCCGGGAAGCTAGCTAGCTTTGTCTTTTGCCACACAGAATGAATTTTTGGTCTGTTGAAGTTAGGTAATGTTTTCGTAAAAATACTAATGTCCGATGAGAATCCATTGAAGTTAAAATTTTTGTAATGTTCAAAATTTATAAATGTTCCTGGTCAAATATCTTACGTTTTCCGACTGATAAGCGTTATAACAATCACAGTTATAGCTTTTGAAGTTTATAGCACACTGATTATAGCGAACTACTAATAGACACTCTCCTTGGTGCGTCGCGTTGGTTATATTTATAGCCGTGGAAGGTTTTCTTGAAAATTCAGTCTTACGTAACAATACTGGTTAAAGTGTTTACGTATATACATATATTGTTTATTCTTACTCTCGAGAATCTTCTACAACTTTGGATAATAGGCGGGAGTTTCGCAATACCTATCTAACAGTATAAGTTATGTATGTTTCTGAATATAAACTTAATCTAAACAACGTTCATATTAAAATAAATACATAACAACAAATTCGGTACGAGCATCTAGTAATCAAGGATATTAGTGTGATTACTGTAGTAGAGGCAACTATAATACCATTCACACATTGAATCTTTGATTATAATTTAAAACAGAGAGAGAAAAACTATATCCATATATATATAAAGTCTTTGATTTACATGATTTTACAAAATTTAATTGGACATACTAAACCTTAATATGTAGTCTGTTCATTTTCTATGTCTTACAACAACTGTATATACGAGTTTTGGGTTACGTAACAGAAGCAAAAATTCAAAAATAACCATTCTATTACTGTCAACCGATTAACTGGTAACCTTATTATTTTAATATAGACACATCCCTACAAATGACTACTCTTGGATATCGGTTCTTCATTGTTTAGATATATATATTTATAAGTCTAGCCTGAAAACGACTTAATGTATGAAGATCTAAACTAATTCATTAAACAAATCATACTCAGTTATAAATGCTTATAAACACTGACTAAAATGCATGTGCTGTCTATTCCTACGTTCAAGTGAAAATGTATTTTACCTATTCATATCTGAATAGAACAACACGTATTACTTTCCATTACATAATTATATAACACACGTGGTGTACAATCGTAGAAATAACATTGCATATTAATTGTCTGTGAGTACATGCGACCCTATTAACAGACTATACGCTATATAAGTTATATATGCCATTATTTATCATTTAATAATAGGATTTGTTAAAATAAATAAACAGCAGGATCTAATAATGTTCTTTGCAAAATTTCAGCGTGGGAGAGATTCTAGATATAATCTGATGACACATGAAGAAAAAGAGCTCGTTAATCTTTGCTAGAAGAATACACGCCAAGGAACGTTAATCTTTGCTAGAAGAATACACGTCAAATAACGTTAATTTTTCTAGAAGAATACACATTAAGGAACGTTAATCTTTGGAAGAAGAATACACGCCAAGAAATGTTAATTTTTGGTAAGACCAGTCTTACACTTTCAGTTATCTATTACACTGTGCAAGCTAAAAACTGAAAATGTGCTAGTAACTTGTAACCCGTGTCGATCAAGAAGCCCCTTGAGACAAAACGCAGTATAATTCGCTAGTGTACTATCTATTCGAGCACTTTCGCTGCGCAGGAGCAAGATAAATAAACCTTATTCCAATCATTTATTCTTACGACATAAAAAAAACATATGTAAAGACTGCAAATCGTTGAAAACACCGGAACTTGATATACGGCGAAGGATCAGTAAATATGAACACTCTGACTAAAAAAAAAAAAAAGTCATGACAGAGATGTACGAACTGAATGAAATATTGAAGCGTATGGAAATCGAAGTGAAATAAGGTGAATAACCAATCTGTTTTCCCTATCCTTAAAAGGTTCAAAGTTTCTGAAGCTTTAGTGTTTAGAAAAAAAACTAAATTCGCTGCTAGTGATAAATAGTTCAATATTAAATATGTTGAATAACAAATAGTTCAGAAGTTGAGTGTCTATTGTTTTGACCATAAGACACACACATTCAACCAAGTATTAAAACAATTATGCACAGGCTGAACTTTGATTAACTTGCGAACGTATATGAAAACGTTGGAATTTATAAAACCATTTCATTTGTATGGCGTTGTTTTTTGTTTTTTTTATAGTATTGTAAATTAGTATAAATCAAATTACAGGTATGCAAGCTAGAACATTTCGACTAATGGAGCGTTTTTCATTC
This sequence comes from Limulus polyphemus, assembly GCF_000517525.1. NCBI lineage: Eukaryota > Metazoa > Arthropoda > Merostomata > Xiphosura > Limulidae > Limulus > Limulus polyphemus. Next base: position 918,583 of record NW_013665672.1, on the reverse strand, counting down.
TTGAGAATAATTATGATTGGAGTTTGCCATATTGTCTGAACATTTCTTTACCAAACTTACATGCTTTAATTTCCAATAAATTGGAAAACACATATTGTTGAAGAATTCAAAAGCTGATGAAATTCTTATTTTATTATGGGAACAAGTATTGTAAATGGAGTTTATAGACATTATTTGTAAAAGGTTGGACTTTAATTTTAAAGTATGTGTAACAACTTTTAAAAACAAAACAAAAAACAAAAACAGAACAACGAAAGGATTTAAGCGCTTAGAGTGTTTCTTTTAGATATTTCATTTAAAACTATAAAAGGGTTATCTGCGCCTAGCCGTCCCTAATTTTGAACTTATAAATAAGATATGGATTAGCTTGTTAACATCACTAGCAAGTTTTGGACTCCTTTTGTCTAACTCTATAGTAGGATGTGACAGCCACTCTTATAGCACACTCACAGCTCAAAAGTGCAGGACGCGTGTTCTCAGCAGCGGGATGCAAACCAGGAACCATTAGAGTTGCAGTCCATTAACAATACCCTCTCTGATATGTCTAAAGTTATTAAATCAAACTTATCAAGTTTGTGGTAATCGGATATAGAATTTTGCCGTATTCAGTAAGTTCTCGAGAAGGTTGATGGTTGATAGAAGTGGAATTCGATCCTAGCTTTACTTCGTGGATATGCTGGTGTGTTATCCATTCGACTGGGGTCATGCCCGTTAAAGCTTGAATCAAGTTACTATTTGAATTGTTTCAGGAAAGTTATACACGTTTTGCTGACTTTTGTGCTTGGTTATTGAATGTGTTATCACTTAATTGGATCTAGAAGATTTATTTTCTTTTCTTGTGTGTGTGCTTCACATACCATTATTTTAGTACAATTCCATTTTATTCTATGGTCTTCTTCTCTGGCATGATGTGCAGATAGATCGGTATGATAGAGTCTTCAAAGTCTATTAATCTTTTTATTATTCCAATGTACTGGATTCCAAGGGATGTTATAACTGGTGTTTTGGCTTTCAGTTGGATGTTTAAGTGATTTATCGTTGTGTGTGTGTTGTGGTTTTTTTTAATGCTGTTCAGTTGGCTTGCTGTAAGCTTTTGATACAAACTAGTTACGAAGTAGTGTCTAGTAATATAAAATGGTAACCAATTAATAATTACACTTAGGTGGTTGCATAAACTACTAACCATGAAGTGCGTATGTATGCACGTAAAACTTGACATATGTTTGTACGTATGTCTTTAAACACGAATAAATCAGAAGTAAAATACAGACCTTTAATTCAAAATAGAATTGTAATACAGACATTTCATTCAAAATGTATATTTATACATGTAAATCATTCATTATGAGGATTAGTACAATGTGGTCTAAATCTTACTTCCAAAACAAAAACACACAGGAAAATAATCTAAGTCTTTCTGCGTAACTTTAGCTTTTACCGAATCAACCTTAATGACAAACTCCATCTTTTTCTTACATCATAGAAAGAAAACATAAAAACACGTC
>NW_013665672.1:905350-916285 GCF_000517525.1 Limulus polyphemus | reverse complement strand
CTTAATTTTACATTAGACTGTTACTGCTTCATAACATAATAAACAATGATATAATTAAGTAAGAGGAAGATATTAAAGTCACAATATTATGATCTTAACCAGTCCGGATAATGGATACAATTAAGTAAGAGGAAGATATTAAAGTCTCAATATTATGATCTTAACCGGTCCGGATAATTGATATAATTAAGTAAGAGGAAGATATTAAAGTCACAATATTATGATCTTAACCGGTCCGGATAATTGATATAATTAAGTAAGAGGAAGATATTAAAGTCACAATATTATGATCTTAACCGGCCCGGATAACTCAAGTTTAAATATTTATAGTAACGGATAAATTTTGCTTTGCTACTATTTTATTATAAAACATATTCGACTAATTTATCATTAGCGTTTTCGTGAGTGCATCAATTTAATGTTTACAGAACTTAATGTGATAAATTCATAAGCTACTTTAATATCTTAACTAAGCTAACAATATCAGTTATAATTGTGTATCTACTTACTTTCAAGAGAAATTCCAGTCAAAGTGCTAATATATCTTACATTTTTCTCTTCTTAACAAAAATATGCAGTGATAACATTAGTGTTTGATGGCTTACAAACAAATCATATATAATGTGTTAAAGAATACGCAGAAACAGAATTATTGTTTCTTACCCAGCTGCTACACGATCCGCACTTTCATTTGTGGATGTGTTATAAAAGTAACAATGAATCCCATTATTAAGTTCAAAGAGATGAACAAACCCCTGGTGATGGCTGGTGCTACTAGCTGGCTAACCACCCTCTGGTCAGTAGTTTAAGGGTAGATCCGGCTATAGCTGAATCTGTGTCTGAGTTAGCTGTTTAACCTACGGGCATAATGTGTTGAAAACTTCAATTTCAATACCGTTTGCTGCAAAAACTATATGAACAAGATATATATGAAAAAAAGGACTGGGTGGACTAGGAGTGGCAATTCGGTTGGCGTGCTCAGACTGAGATTCTGAAAATTCAATGTTCGTGGCCCGTTATCGTAAAAAATGTGTTCCCACTCTGGAGCTATGATACACTATAAGAATGAAAGTCAAGTTCTATTATTCGGTCGAACAAATGTACCACAAGAGATGGCGATGGATGCTATTGATGACTACTGCCTTTTTTTTAGATACACACAGTAAAAAAACAGAGAGAAACATATCCACTACCGGCAGTTGTGTTTAATTTTTTTTAAATCATAATAGATAATTAATTAAAAACAACGTTTTGTATTTACACAATAAAAACTTTATTGAAGCCGTACGGCTTCCACTTTAAAATATATCTCTACAAGTACATGTTTCGACGTGATCTACGTCATCTACGGATTAAAAGCAGCAATTTATCTGCACCTTAAAGCTGCTAAACTTTGGGAACTGTGAGAGGGAATACCTCTCTTTGTGGTTATATCAAATCCCCAACTTCTTTAGAAGAAGGGGAAAATGACCAATGTCCAAATCTCCAACTTTTTCTAGAGGAAAGGAAAATGACCAATGCCTTGAAAAATGAAGGGCCTGTTCACACTGTTTTTTGTTGTTGTTTTATACTCAGAACGGTTTGTTTTGTTTGGAGTACAGTATGAACAGCAAAGTTCGATTGGCAAACGAACCGAGTCCACCAGAAGAGTAAGGTCTAGTTTGGAGTACTGTGTGTAGTTGTGGTTTCCACAATATCTTAGGAAAAGAGCAGAGACGGGCTACTTGGATAAAAACTGGTTTAAGTCATCTAATCTGTAATAATAAAAAAAAAAAACTTATAGTGTGTGATTTATTTTTCTAGAGCAACGAGTGGTTCCCAACCTTTTTCGTTCTACAGGTGGCACTGTCGTTGTAGAAAACGTATAACTATTAGGAACTAGCGTATAGCCCATCAAAAGTGATGGGGCAAGAACTACCAACCCCACACTATAGTATACCCTAACCTCACATTTCATAGCTAACTGAAATAAATAAATTTTACTAAATCAAGCCTGACCAACAAATAAGCAAAAAAGTGCAGTCGAGACAGTCAAACGTCCGTGAATTCCTTTGTGAGATTATCAAAATTAAGATCATTCATGAAATTAATTCGTGGTGTATTCATAGTATAATTATTGTTAAAAACCAGGTAGATTAACAACTACTAATGTATAGAAGAACCAGTGCGTTTTGGTAACGTTTCAACAATGCCTTTTATGTCATGTTGCTTAGCAACAAAAGTATAACTTACTATTGCTGTTAGTCTATGTACTGAAAGTATAAAATGAAATATATGAACAACAAAACTGGAAAAAATGTTTGTTGATTAGCTGGAGTACCCGTTCCCTGGATGGAAGTTATGTAAGTTCATGAATAATGAAAGGTTATCTTAGGACATGAAAAAGTTGCTTCCCTTATATGTAATTGTAAAAAAAAAATCACATAAAAACTGCTGAACACAAAAAGAGAAACCGCAATTTTGCATGTATCTCCGCATGGACCCAATAAACCTTTATGCCAAATTTGGTGAAGGTCCATCAACAGAGGGCGAAGAAGTGGTAAGAAAACACGAAAACGCAAAACTGAAAATTCGTATGTATCTCCCTATGGACCCAGTGTTCTTAAATTGTTTGTTTGTAATTTAGCATAAAGCTACACAATGGGCTATCTGTGCTCTGCTCACCACGGGCATCAAAACCCGATATTTAGTGTTGTAACTCCGCAGACATACCACTGTACCACTGGGGAGGGCAGTACCTAATGAACCTCCAAACCAATTTTGGTGAAGATCCATCCACATGGACATACAAGACACAACAGACAGTACTATTATATTTATATAGATTTCTTAATTTAGAGTCTTTGATAATTAATGATGTTTGTTTTTTATTTAAAACGTAAGTGATATATGTGAAAATAGCTTAATTCCGAAACGATTTAAGTTTAAAATTGAATCGATATTTTTATTTTCATGATAAATTTTATGCACTTGACTCTATGCCAGGTGATCCCACACTACGTCTTTACTTTAGGCTTATACTAACACTCACTATACTTATAATGTCTCCCGGCACCTTTACATTCCCGTCACTGAAATCGTAATGGGAATACAGTAATCAAACTATTCTATCTGGATAAATGCATTTTGGCTTTTATAACTCCTCCTATTTCGAGAAATCAAGCGTGACGTGACGTGAAACACACTGGCTTTTATATAGGTTAGATAAATGAGAAGATAGACCTTATACGCCTTTAGTACAGTGTACATACTTATATACAGAGTTTTAAACTAGTGTAAAAAGCTTTATAATTTTAATAATATCAATATTAATTTTAAAATACGTATTTTAATTATCTTTATTTTACAACTATTTTTCTTTTTCCTATAAATTTCAATGGATGCTTCTGTGAAAGAGTAGTTGGGAACTATTGATCTAGATCGTACAATAATTAGAGGAGAATTCGTTGAAGTGCTCAAAACTATTCAATAAAAAGAATGAAAATACAAATTAGAATATGAGGAGTAACAAGTTTAATCTTTGAAAATATAAATGCAGATATTGACAACTATTTTCTCAGAGTTATTAACTTTTGGACAGGTTTCCCTGATGGTAGAATTATTTTAAATTATATTAAAATTTGTTAGACTGTGTTACGACAGCGGAAGTCACGTGACGCTAGTTACACGTGGATGAATTTCTCGAATGATCATGAATGATCGGGGAGGCCCGAGTGCATTCGAGACGCTCCCTTTGTTAGTACATAAGCCTGGTAGAGAAGCAAGCGATAGATAGATAATTAAAGAAGTGAACAATAGTGACGGTAAGTAAAGTGTATGCTTATCGAGATTGTGAATCACTGTGATTTATAGCGTGTATTTAAAAAATCGTTAAGTTTAAAGTGACGAGAAACGTACTGACTGTGGAATTACTGTGTACTAAAAGTTTGTATCGAGAAAGAATAAAGTGATTTAATCAAGAAAGAACTTGAATCGCTGAAGTTCCTCGGAAAGAATTTCCACCGCAAATTAACAAACAAGCAGATGCGTAACAACTGGTTAATATAACATTATTTTGTGTTCGCAAAACAGCACTTATTTAAAGCTGTTATATTCAGTTACGAAAAACATACACTTATTATGTATTTTCTTCAGTACTTTTTTTTCAGTGGACTTAAGCATCAAAACTCCTGAAGTCAAAGTTGATATTTTTAGTCAAGAAAGTTTCATACTATTTTTAGGTTTAATGACAACTTTCGTAGTTATAATCGTTATTGGCTTTAATGATATATTTCTTAACTCATAATCCTTAATTAACTTTGAATTTATAAGCTCATAATCCTTCTTAACTTTGACTTTATCAGCTTGTTTGTTTGTTTGTAATTAAGCACAAAGCTACACAATGGGCTATCTGTGCTTTGCTCACCACGGGCATCGAAACCCGGATCCTAGCGTTGTAAGTCCGCAGACATTCCGCTGTGCCACTGGAGGGCGACTTTATGAGCTCATAATCCTTCGTTAACTTCAATGAGTTTTCTTAGCTCATAATTTTTCTTAACTTCAACAAGTTTTTGTTAGCTCATAATGCTTCCTAACTTTAACTATAGCTTTAAGGTCATAATCTTTTGCAATTTCAATAAGTTTTCTTAGCTCATAATGCTTTTTAACTATAACTATAGCTACAAGAACTCATAATCCCTCTTTGCTTTAACAATAGTTGTATTAGCCACTTTTATTTTTATGAATATCGAAATACTATCATACATTTCATTGGTTTTTAAGCTAGGTGTTTCCATATTTAGTTATAGTTTAATTTTTCTATTTATACAGTTAGAAACATAAATATTTTAGCAATGCAGTGACTGTTAGGTCAAGTAAAAACATATTACAGTTCCTCATCACATATTTTCAGAAATCTAACAGATGGGAACTTTTTCTTTTAAGAACCTGATTGATATTATGTTTGCTTGGAATGGCCTGATAGTTAGGGCGCTCTCATTCAGATGTGGTGACTCTCAATCCCAATATTCGTTGATATAAAATTACCCAAAGATTTAGCGATGGGTGCTGCTGGACGGTTTTCGTTTTTGTGGTCGACATTTCAAAATTATAGATGATGCTAGAGAGCCTTACTAGCTTTCTTATAAACAAAAAATAGATATGTTGTCAGGCCTGACATGGCCAGGTTGTTAGGGCGCTCGACTCGCAATGTACCGGTCGTGGGTTGGAATTCCTGTCCCACCAAACATACTTGCCCTTTCAACTGTGGGGGCATTCTAATAATCCCACTATTCGTTGGTAAAAGAGTAGCCCAAGTGGGATTGACTATCATATTATAACATCCCGACAGCTAAAAGCTGGTTGTTTTAGAGCAAATCTACAATGGGCTATCTGCACTGTGGGGAATTGAACCCCGGATGTTTAGCGTTGTAAGTCCATAGACTTACTGCTATCCCTCCGGGGACCACAACTGAAAGAGCGAGCATGTTTGGTGATGGGATTGGAATCCACGACCAGTAGCTTGAAAGACGAGTGTCTTAACCATCAGTCCACGTCAGGCCCGGTAAGTTTCCTAACCATCAGGCAATGTAAGTAATATTTGAGTGCATTTACATCTTCATCAGGTAATATAAATTCAGATACATTACGGAGAGTCATGAAGATTGTCCCCTTTTCTCTCTCTCTCTCTCTCTTGTGTGCCTACATTAGAAATGACGGTAATTCAAAAAGAATTAGTGTCTTTGATGCTAAAAGAGCATGTTTTGTTAATGAATATAAATAAAATAGATAATGCATTGATTACTCTTACAAAAGAAAGAATGTTAAATAACAAAGTAAATTCAACAAAATATGAGAAAATGAAATAGTCGTGTGAATGTGTGAAGTTTACTCCAGCAAGCAAGACATTTGGCAATAATGTTTTGTGTTGAATGTAATAAATTGCAGAAAGTTGAAAGAGACAGGTAAACTTGGATTTTTAGTGAGTCATTATCCATTAAGACATTACAAAAAACTAAAAACATCTTTCTAAGACCAAACATATTAATATGATTAAATCTGAAACTGAGTCAAAAAATTAAAATATAACTGTGAACTACTTTATTAAAAGCGCAGCTCTAATTTTTTATTTCAGCTCTAAAAGTTTGGCTGAGTTTGAAGGCATCGTTATAGGTATATTCATTAAGAAGGCAAATCATAAAATGAAAAGTCAGCTTGAGGCAACTTATTAGATGAAATATGCTTTGGTGGCAGTAACATTAATCCAAGTGCTCATTATCAAAATTCTGAACTAATTTAAGGACGGATGAAAGCATTAAAAAATCGTCAGCTTAATGGTTTTCAAGTACTTGTTGGCTATTTTTGAATTTTGCTCTTATAGTTGCTTGTTTTGAATTGGCAGAAAGAGGACTTAAACAGATAATTAGTTGAACGTATCAGCTGGTGTTCCCTAAGCTAATTAAAGTGTGATGTATAACACACGAACAAATTTAAATGAGTTGGACAATATAAACAATTTATCATATAAAATGCAACTCCTCTTTTCAAGGGAGGTGATACAAATTGTCCCAGTAGTTATAGACCCATTAGTCTTACATCAGCTGAGGGAAACGTTTTGCAAAGTCATTTGAATAAGCTTAGCATTTTATTGAATAGTCAACATGGTTTCACTAAGGAAAATATTGACTTACAAATCTTTTGACATTCTTTGAAAAAGTTACAACTTATGTAGGTGAGGGTAAGAATGCAGATGTGGTGTATATGGATTTTCAGAAAGAATTTAACAAGGTGCCACATAAAAGCTTGTAAAATATATCTCTATAGGTGTGGGGGATAAGTTAGCAAATTGGGTAGAAGAGTGGCTGGATGGAAGAAAGCAGAGGATTGTTACAACTGGAGTTCATTCAAGCTGGATTAATGTTATAAGTGTGGTACCTCAGGGCTCAGTCATAGGAATTGTCAATAAATTACTTAAATTTGCAGATGATGTTAAGGTCTTGTTGTTGCTAGCTGTGAAGAGGATGCTACTGATTTACAAAATGATTTAGATCATTCAGCGAGTTGTGCAAATGAATAGCAAATGAGTTTCAATAATAAATGCAAGATTATGCATGTGGATTATCATAATTTGAATTATAAGTAAAATTTGGATGGTAATAACCTTAATAGTGTTATGAAAGAAAGGGATATTGGTGTAATAGTTGATTGGTCTCTGAAGCCATCCAAGCAGTGTGCTGTTGCTAGCGGTAGGGAAATATGATTTTAGGATGTATTTACAGAAATATTGAATACAAGTCTAAAGCCGTTATAATTTCATTGTGTAGGTCACTGGTTAAGCCACATTTGGAATTTTGTTTTATCTTGAAAAAAGAAGAGTTAGGGTGGATCTGATCGAAGTTTTTAATATTGTAAGGGGATTTGATAGGGTTGATGCATAATCTTTTTTCATATTTAACAGTGGGAATAGTAGGATTAGGGGACACAAATATATATTTTGGCAGGGTAGGAGTCATCTTCAGCTAAGACAGTTTTATTTTTCTAACAGGGAAGTTGCCCTTTCGAATGGCTTGCCTTCGGATGTTGTGGAGGCCGTAAATTTAAGTGAGTTTAAGAGAAAACTTGATAAAGGTTGGCCTTCAGATTTTTTAAATTTATTTATTGATAGTTATAGTTTAATTTAGAGGATAGTTTGTTTGGTTCGTTCGTTTTGAATTTGGTGCAAAGCTATGCGAAGGCTATTTGCGCCGTCCTTAATTTAGTAGGGAAAGACTAGAGGGAATGCAGCTAGTCATCACCACCCATCGCCAACTCTTGGGCTACTGTTTTACCAAGGAATAATGAGATTGACCATCACATTATAACGCCCCCACAGCTGAAACGTCGAGCAGGTTTGGTGGGACGGAGATTCGAACCCGTGACCCTCAAATTGCAAGTCGAGTGCCCTAACCACTTGGCCATGCCGGGCCCATTTAAAGGGTTCCTCAAGTTGAAAATTTCCATTCCAAACTGAACACGAAGTAAGAAAATAAAGGAAATTTTTTACAGGTTCTGGATAACAGTTTTCGAAAGGCAGGCAGCTGTAAGGGTGACTTGTATTTCCAAATATTCAATAGATAATTCTTATTTAATCGATTTCAAAATGAAGTTTCATTTTACAAACTTAATGAATAATATTTAATCGTTTGTACTACATTTGAAACATTCAGTAAAACAACGACGTTCTTTGGTGTAATTGTGGCTTGTGGGTTAAAAATAAAGAAGAATAAGAATGTGCTAATTTCCGAGCTATAATCTCACCGAAAAATAATATATAAAGTTGTAAGAATGAAATGGAAAATGTTTTGAGAAAGGAACAACTTTTGGTGAGCAGACACCTCTGTCAATCCTGGTAAGACGTGTGTTAACTAGTAGCATTCATTATATAAAACGAGATCTTGAACCATTTTTGTTGTAGTTCTTTAGTATTGTGATTAAGACTAGAAAGGAAGAAGGAATAAGACGTAGGATCTTTGTTTTGTAAACTTTGAAATAAACCTTTGTATGGTAAGCAAATCCACTTATATCACTTAATCAAGAATTAACACCAGGAACAAATGATTATAGATAATTTGGGAATTAAAACCTATGGACTTAAAACTTTTATCCTTAGTTAATCTAGTTTCTGACATACATATTATTTTAATTTCATTGAATTTAATATAATGATATAACTCATCCCACTTGCTATAAATACCACCTCGAATATTAATGGATACAATATTTATAGAAATGTTGATTGAACATACTTTAGGGTTACTTAATTAAGTCATATTAAATACTGAACATAAATTAGTTAGAGTTGTTAATTCTGTAGATAATGATGTTTGGATTAATGAAATTAAAATAACAATAGAAAATGTATATATTTCGCCTAAAACATCCAGATTATGATATATTCTCAAGTTTAATAAAGTATAATTCAAATTGAATAATATTAGGAGATTTGAAAAATAAACCTATAGCCTTTGGGTGTAAAGAAATAAATCACAATGGAAAATATCTACTCATTATTATTAAAACTTTTAACATAATAACTTTAAATGATGAAATCTACATTTATACCACTAACAAGACAGGGGAATCAATTATTCTAAATTTTATTTTGATTACTGATAAATAGAGTTCACATACAGGTAAATTTGAAGTTAAAGTAGATGTAAATAGTGACCATCTTCTACTAGTAATATATATAAATAAATAAAAAGGAAATGAAAATAAACAATATTATAAAATAGTGAATAAATTTTAAAACGTTGATTGGAATCAATTTAACGACATTTTGGAAAATTAGAAGATTATGATTTTGAAGTTGCAGAAAATGAAGATCAGTTGGAAGTTTATGTTAATATTATTAATAAAGCTTTTAAATTAGCTGTAAATAAAAGAATACCAAAACATATACCTAAAAACCAAACTGGAGTTATACTAAAAACTGAGATTGGTGTTAAAGAGAAACTTGGAAGATTATATGTGAAAAATAATAACTTGTCTTTTAAAAAATTGTTTAATAAACAGCAAAGGAAAGTTAAGGATTTGATTAACAAACAAAAATGTAAAGACTTTGATGATTTTTAAAAATCATTTATATAAATAAATAGATGTAGGCAATTTTTAGAAGAAATTTAAAATTATATGAATAAAAGTAATGTTAAAAATAATTTTCCTGAGCTCGTAAAGAATAATATAATTGCCAAACTGATGAAGATTAGACTAATCGTTTTTAAAATATGATGTGCGAGATTATCAAAGAAAATAATTATCCTAGATTTAATTTAGAATGTTATGCTTATGCGAAGGAAAGAATTAATAAATATAACAGGTTTAAATCAAATTTTCCTGTTAAGATTAATAATTTTTCAACTGTAAATAGAAGTGAAAACCCTTTGTAATTTAATGTTTAAGTTGATAAAAATATATATATACTTTATCGTTAAAATATGGTTATATTCCTAATTTGTGGAAATTAAGTATTGTGACTATAATACCTAAACCTAATAGAATAAATATTCTAATAATTATAGACTTGTTAACTTAACAAGTTGTCTGTTCAAAGTATTTGAAAAAATATTTAATATTAGGTTACTAAAATATCTTGAAAGAAATAAACTGTTAAATCTATATCAGACATGTTAAAAAAAAATCATCAAACAACTGATAAACTTACTAGAGTAAATGAATCTATAGTAGATGGTTTTAATTATAAAAGTCCTACTGGAGTTGTCTTATTGGACATTGAAAAAGCATTTGATAAAACATTGCAAAATGGTTTAATCTATAAGTTAATTTAGGAACTTAAGTTACCATCTCTTCTAACAAGATGATTATACAGTTTTGTAAAAATATAAATGCAAAATAGCATAAAAGTAAATAATAGTTTTTCATATATATATATATATATAACTGAACTTGGTGTGCAGCAAGGAACAGTATTAAGATCACCAATTTTCAGTATGTATACAAATGATATACCTTGTTCAATAACTAAGAAAGGCATTATTAATATTGCACAGTATTCTGATGACGTTACATATTGGGTAACTAATAACTCAGTTCCAATAATATTAGAAAATATGCAGTTAACTTTAATAGATTTAGAGTTATGGTGGCGATTATGGAGGATCTATTTGAATCCTGAAAAGATAAAGTTTATTACTTTTCATAGAGAGGAATAACATACTCGAAAGAAGTGTAAATGAAATTAAAAATGCTAAATTGCAAATATATAAAACGAATATAGAAATAGAATATCTTGGTATTTTATTTGATAAGAAACTAACGTGGGAAGAACATGTAAATTCGTTAGTAAAAAGGGTGGAAAATAATGAATAATTTGAGGAAAATTATAAATAGGTATAGGGGATTTAGTGGTAAGACTATAGTTAAAATATATAAACCATATATACTGAACTGCAAAAGAAA
>NW_013665672.1:893430-904428 GCF_000517525.1 Limulus polyphemus | reverse complement strand
TAACTAAATTAAAAAAAATAACAAAAAATAAAAAAAGTAGAAAAAATAATAGAATGCATTACATCCGTGAGTGAGACAGTAAAACTGTCCTTGAAGTTAGCATTCCAGCCCCCAATATGACGTTTGGACATAAGTAACAAGATGTTAAGGTATTACTCCTAACCAATACTACATATGTATAATTCCCATCTTCTACCCTTCCATCCTACTATCTAGATCTTCAACGATTCTAAAAAGATCTACACAGTAGCAGGTCTTATATGGAGAAGGTAATATAGCTACTACTACATTAATCTACCAATACAAGATGTGAAATGTCCAATAAATAATTCAAATTATTTCTCCTACAATAAATTTTAGAAACTATTATTATTTTCCATATTATAATATTATTAAAATCACTATTTTCAAATTTGTATAAATACATTTTATATTTATTATAAAATAATTTAAAATATTTAATGAAAGTTTTCTCCTCGAACCCATTAAAAATCAGTTTATTTACTAATACATTAACATTAGATATTAAGAACGGTACATTACTACACATTCTACAATACCTAAGAAGCTGTAAGCATATAATACTTTGTATGGCATTTGTTGGTACATTACTGTTTGGAGAAGGAAGTCCAAAAATTGAAGCATAAAATTATTACATAGCCACCTGGCCATGCCGGGCGTATTAAATGGAAAATATATATTTAAATTGTAAATAGCTGTTTAATAGTATAGAGAAGAATAAGTTAATAAATAAGTTTAAATTTGAAATATAAAATGAAAAAAAATGAAGCTAAATTGTTAAAATTTAATTAGTTCTTTTTATTGAATATAAAAGTTTAAATAAAAATGAGCAACTTAATATTTAATTAAAGTTGTGCAAGTTGTAGTCTACTATTTAAAGCAAAGTGTGTGCCCGGGAATAAATACACTGTAGTAGATCTATCATTTCATATGTGTTCCTTATATGTTTCCACATTTCTTGATCAATCAGCATCAAACTGGACATAGTGATACAGGATGACATGAGGAAGGCCATGAAGGAGATGGAATATTGGATGCCCCTCTAATTTCGGAAAACTACCATATCAGCACAACTTGACACAGTAATACAGGATGGTCATTAGGGGTGGTTGACCCCCCATCTAATTTTATATTGACAGAATTCTTGAAAACAGTATGTATTTCTTTTCCGTATTGGTACGTTTATGTATTTATTTAATGTTTATTATGTTAAGTAAAAAAAATAGAAGCATAATTTTCTATTCTTTCTTATAAACGAATTTTTATTTCACCCGCCCAACGGACGGGTTCTCCAGCTAGTAGATACATAAAGTATTTTATAAAATTAAATCAGATATTTAATGAAAAAAATCTTTTTAAAGTGCAGGTAAATAACTACTATAATATGGTATTATAAATATTAGTATAATATTTTACAATTTTATTATGCTAAACAAAATATTTTTAATTATGATGTTTTATGTTTACTTTAATTGTAATCTCTTGTTCCATACATGGTTTAATAATTGGATTGTATAATATATGACGAATTTAATTTATACTTCAGCACACTTAAGTTTTTTAAAATATATTTATATCTAAATCAAAATCGCAAGATTATATATATGTTATTGGTGTAGGAGGCTCTTTGAACTTAATACACCAGCCCTCGTTGAGAAGTAGCGTAGAGAATAAATTTTCATTCCGTCGTAATTATGTATACTTATGTTACAAGACGGGTTTAGCTAAAAATACCCAAGCCACTTTTTATAAAACTCAATACATTTGGTATAGACCATACTTAAACTTTCAATATCCAGAATATACTTGAGTTCATCATGTTTAGCTTCCATTTGTTAGTTTCTTAACCCATCAGGCTTGTTTATTGTTAAGCGCAAAACTTTACAATGGGCTGTTTGTGCTTTGCCAACTCTGTGTAGAGAAACTCGATTTCAGCTTAATAAGCCCTCAGAATTGTCACTGAGCCACCGACGGGGAGGGCGGGGATTATGCAACAGACTAAGCTAACTTTTTAAAATCTGAAAACATAAAGCGTTCCATTTATTTACCAATAACAAATAATGATATAGAAAATGTTACGATGATAATCCTTAGTTACGTGAGTTTTATGAAATTCGTGATTTATAAGCTGAGTGTGTTTAGTAATTTTAAAAAGGGAAAAGTAATTCAATAAGTATTTCTATAGAACAGTAATCGTATAAAATAAAATATTCACGAAGCTAATGATACTTATTAAAGCACTTCTTAATTAAATAATTTGAATTCTTTCAGTAGCATTTATGTTTTTAAGCAAAGTAATTTTAATTGATTTTCTTGACATACACTGAAATAGGCATTGCTGTATATGTGTGGTTTATTCTGTTTTGTTATAATCCGCTTAGTGCCTGTGCAAAAAAGAAAAAAAACATTGTTTCCAATGTTTATTATTTTGAGTATTACCTCTTGAGCTTCGTAAATAATTTATCAAATAATTTTGTAACTTTTTCAATGTACCCAAGAAAACCGGAGATAACAACATGATTATTTAATATTCATAGCCGTAATTGTTTTCTAAGCCTTTTAAGTTTATTGGGAGGAAAAAAAGAAAATCCTGTTCTCATAATTCAAAAAGTCAATCACTGAACAAGGTTTAAGCATTAAATGCTCATCACACAGTTCAAATCTCTAGAGAAATAAAAAAAAACATTAGTTTGAAGTTTTTAGTGTACAATGTATTTTTAATTTTTCCTTTTCCCATTAAGAGAATTACGGAATAAGCCGATACGTACTTAGGCTTTAGAAATTCGTAAGCTTGTGGACAAAGGAAAAAGAGGAGTTTATTTTTACAGCTTAATCATAGACATATCTTTATGAACGTTCGATCAACTACCCCCTCTACCCATTTTTTTCTTTCTTCATCTAGCTTAAGTTTCAACAACTCCAGAAGCTGGCGAATATTTTAAATAGCGTTTTCTAATATTTAAGTCCTCTCACCTTCTCATCTGCTCACCATAGTCCATTTATCACAAAGCGCCATGTATGTTTGCATAATTCAAAATATCTGGAAAATCTTGTTTAAATCCATTCTAACGGAATTGTCCTTGAATAAATCAGAACACACACAGACTTTGAAATACACCCCTTTTTAATGGTGTTAAGTTTTATTCAGAATTGATGATTACATACACGTCATATTTACAACTAATCTATCACCATACATGTTGTATATAGAATAATATAACCAGGGATGATTCATTCAAGGTAAACTTTAGTAGAAGATGAAAGAGTTCATTCATTGCGTTATTCATGTTTATTCAAAATTACTGATACATTTTTGTGGTTTCATTTCAAACTAAAATTGTTACATCACTATATGAATTACGCACGGGATTTGATTACAGGCCGAACAATACTTTTTTTATTTATGATTATGACACGAGTTTTCATCTATCAATTTAACAATGTTCCATGTTTTTGTATTTTCAGGACTTCAGAAACCTAATATCTCTGTCTATGTATTCATATGTGACTTATCCAAATCGACTTAACACAAACTTGGTTACTTCAACCACATCTCACTCTCTTTCTAAACTAGTAAATCTATTAGCAACTATTTCAACAGCAACAACAACAAAACTCAAAGCTTAAGAATATCTCTGATTATCTATTCCCCAAAATTTTTTAAAGTGATTGCGTGTGTACAGAGACTCATGATGCAAAACAGCAGTAGTACATTTATTACCCTCCTGGTTTCTGATGAATTCCTGGTGGTGGCTGAAAAGAAAAATACAAACTTCGATTTTAGAATATCAAAAATAACGTTTTTGTACATACCCAAAATTGAAACTATGAACCTAATAAATTTCGTAGAAAGACGAAATAAGAGTCTAATATATATATCATAATTAAAATGTTCAACGCTAAACCGCGATTCGATTAGTAAACTGCCGTTTTTTTCATTTTTATCAAAGCCTTTTTGTTACTGGAAAAAAGTTTGTATAGTTACACTTTTAATATGCGAGGATAAGTTCTGTAGGTTGGGATCTGGTTTAAATGACGCTCATACTTTCCAAAATACACCTCATTCCCAGCTCTAGTCACATTGTTAAACGTTATACAGTCAGCTCTAATCACATTGTTAAAACTTACACGGTCAGCATTAGACACATTGTTGAAAATTACACGGTCAGCATTAGACACATTGTTAAAACTTACACGGTCAGCATTAGACACATTGTTAAAAATTACGCGGTCAGCTTTAGTCACATTGTGTGCTGCACGAGAAGTTGTGCCAGGTCGCAACGATATATACTTCTACGAAGCATCTTAACACCAGAGCGAGCATTATATGGTTTTACGAAGAGTCTTAAGAAACAAATTATACTAAAACCTTTTCTACCTAGCATCTTCGTATCCTGAAAGCTCATGTTATCGGAAATTTCATTATCTCCAAGTACAAATACTCATTGTAGTTTAGTGGCGATGCTGTGTCTTTGTTTATGTTTTTCCCGCTGGCAAGCTTTAGTTCTTAGCCACCTGTAGTATGTATCACATTTAAAATACTTTACTTATACATGTTGTTATACAATTTAAGGTTTCTCACGACATTTATTGTTGTTTAAAACTGTTATTTTTATAGATACTGTACAATTACTACTTTAGAACATTAACAATGTGTCAAAATTTTTACTATAAAATATTTTACGGGAAACGCTTTCGTAACCAGAATTTTCGCCTATCCGGCACTATCCAGGTCCAGCAGATGTCGGATAATAAAGCTTTTAACGTATAAAATTATTCGCATGCGTTGGATCTGAGTGAACTGTTGTTGATGGACGATTGTGTTAATAAATAAACCAATATACATCACAGGAAGTACAACGTTATTAAAATGGACATTGGTTTGCTTACACGAACGAAGTTCGAGACTGTTCATCCAATTAATAAAAATGTGAACTATAAAAGTGAGTAAGGAAGAGACGATTGAGAAAGTATATAAAATGTTCAAAAAGGACTGAGAAATTTATGTGATAGATACATTTCTTAAGCTATTTAATATCAGTATTATTGAAAACACTATTATTGAAACAGCTGCACTCAATGATATTCACAATGCCAATCCTGTATCTTATGAAACTGGTATAATGAACAATGAAGTACTTAACAAGAACTATGCTGAGAAGTGACGTCTTTATTACTCACATCCTCAGCACCAATGATGTAAAAAGCTTTAACTGGAAGAGCATGACATTTGGGTCAAAATATAAGTGATTATAATTTATATAAGGTGAATCTTTGAAGAATCAAAGAAGGCTTCTAGTGAGAACAGTATATAATAGCATTTTAACTACACTTTATTTGTAGTATGCTTCCTCTCGAGTAGACATTTAGCTTTATACCCGAGGTACCAAACGGCTGAGTTACAACTTCATATCTACATCCTGAAGTTTACTGTCTTATAAGCGACTGGTATAAATAGCTATTTATACTTTATCTAATATAAATTTCGAATCAACGAGCTGAGAAGGAATTGCAGCTACTATTTCATGAGTTTTTTATATTTAGATGTTAGTCTGATGCTACTTTTAAGTTAACTCGTCTTGTCCTCTTTTTTATATAATAGATAAAGTGTGTTACGTGTTCTTTTTTTATGTTGTGATAATAGGCTTACTATTATCCTTACACAATTATAGCTATAAAGGTCAGTCTTCAAAATTACTTAAAAATAAAGTATGTAAAACTTTAGAGAGCGAGATAAGGTACTGAACAAGTGTCTTTCTTTAAACATTATAATGCATTGATATTTTTTCAAGTAAGATTACTAACCTGGCTAACTGTTGAGGTTGTTATGTGCACTGATCTGCGTCAGTGACAAACGCATGGAATGAAAACCTCATATTGGCGTTAAAAAGGGGATTTTAACAGTGATTTTCTACCTTCTCCACTTTTAAAGCCAATGTTGTGACACATCATTTCTTTCTTAATCTTAAGCCTAGTTTAATCATTCTCCGATGTTATTCGTATAATGTAGCACTTATACAGGTATATATATATATATATATAGGGCATTGGAAATAATTATGGAGACTGTGAAAAAAATGAGTATTAATTATAAATCTAATGAGATCCTGTCTTGTATGAACATGAAATTTCCAGAGCATAGTCACGTGTTAATAGTTTACATTGTGATTATCTGTCATCCAATCGAACAGATAATACAACAGAAGCATAATGCCTATTAAAGTACAGGTAATTATAATATTCCCAGTAGTAGTGTAGTGAATACACTCACGATTCCTAAGAGAAAAACGTAACAAGAAAAATGTGTAGACATCAAAGTTTTGTTTAGTGAAGATTGAGGCGGAATATATGGAAACTCTGAAGGGTGTACTTGAAACTAGTGCTATTAATAATATAAGCTGTCAAGGTAGTAACCATAATCTCCTCAAAAGTGACTTAGGTTATTCAGAGTGAGCTCTCTACTTAATACAGACAACATAGTTAAGATCTTGCCAATGATCTAGTTGTAAGTTCATGTGTGAATGTTACTTTCAGAGTAGTAAGATACACAATAACATCAAATGGCCACAGTGGATTAGTAGCTGCTCAAAAACCACTGTTAAAGAGAGATGAACTAACAGAAAGCTGAAATGGGTATCATACTTCAAACAATGGTATGAGTAAAGATTGAGGAGGGCGGTTTTACAGGTTAAGTTAAATTCAGTGTTTTAATAACGATTTTTCTATAATTCAGCTACGCAGATTTCGAAAATAGTGTTACTTTTTTTCTATCACGTAAGGATTTTTTACAAATCGAGAAGAAAGAAAGAAACTTTTACTTAGATCAAACTATTATTCGTTTACCACAATGAAATTTTTTTAATTATTATTATGTTTTTGTAACAAAAATGTTGTTTGTTTGTTTGAAGTTAAGCACAAAGCTACACGATGGGCTATCTGTGCTCTGCCCACCACGGGTATCGAAACCCGGTTTCTAGTGTTGTGAGTCCGAAGACATAACACTGTGCCACTGGGAGGCAGTAACAAAAATACAAATAAACTGAAGAAAAGGGAAGAACATTGATATCAAACCAATATGTATCCTCATTCATCATAACTTTTTTGTGAAATATATGTATTTTAGCCTCAAAACTACGTGATGTGATATTTCTTTTATGTATTGCGTTTGGAACACCTCGTTTCAATGACCAACGGTAATCAGCCATCACGCTAATGTTTCACCTTTCCTTATAACTCCTCTCCATTTCCTTGATGTCTTTATGAAACCTTTCCCCTTGTTCTTCGCTAACGGCACCGAAATTTTCAGGGAAATGGTCAATATGTGAGTATAAGAAACGAACTTTCGAGGTCATATTACAACCTAACTCTTTGTATTTATCGATCATGTTATTTACAATATTTTCGTAATTTGGGTCCTCGTTGTCAATAAAATCTTTAAAAGCAATCCACGCTTTTGAACTACTCATTTGGAGTCAATTTCCTAATATGAAGTCCAATCAAAATCCCTTCTTTAAGTTTTGCTTCTGAAAGAGCTGGTGATTGCCCACATATATACTTGAAAAAGTCGCCATCTTTGTCTAAGGCCTTTACGAACTGCTTCCCCACACCCAGTGTTATGTGAAGTGGAGATAATAGGACTTTCATTGTGTCAACCAAACTTTCACGTTCATTGTTTTTCCATCCTGGTATCAGGCTGACTCTGCGTGGCCATTGCTTTTTTATCCAGCGCTGATTTCGTGCTCTGCTGTCTCATTCACACAAAAATATGGAAACATGATATAACCGGACTGTTGACCCAACAACAAGGACTTTTAAGTCTCCCCATAGTAGCCAACCATGTTCTTTGTATTTGACCTTATTAAGAAGAAGTTCGAGATTTTCGTACGTTTACTTCAAGTGAACTGAATGAGCAATAGGAACAGATGCATATATCTTACCATTGTAGAGGATAACACCTTTTAGACTTCTTTTGGAAGAACCAATGAACAATCGTCACTCACTTGGTTCATAGACTGCAGCTCCTACCATTGGAGTTAATTCCGTAGTAGTGTTACAATAAACCAGTGAACCTTCTTGCGAAAAGTATGGTATAACCTCTTTCTCACGATTTCTGTACCAGTAAAATGATGTCCCTAGAGAAAGTAAGTTCTTAGCCCGAAGTCTGGACGCTAAAATCTCTGAAGAATCCCTTGAAAGGCCCAAATTTCTTACCAAATCATTAAATTTATCTTGTGTGAAAAGTTGTGGTTCACAAGACGTTTCAGGTTGAACACAATCCCTATCACCATTTCTATTGACATCAGATTCAGAATAAGATGAAACTGTATCAAGAGTCTCCAGTGTAGTAGGTACAGGTACATCAGGTCCATGAACAACAAGTCTTGGGGCATATTGAAGGTTCGGATAAGAAATTTTCTTTTTATTTCGTGTGTTGTAGCCTTGTACGTTACATGAGCAAAAATAGCAGTCATCTGCGTGGTTTCTAGGCTCACTCCAGACCATTGGTATTCCAAAAGGCAAATACTTTTTCCTACCTTCGACACAAATGGTGCAAACTTTGTGCGGAGCTTATGATTTGTCTTGGTCCCCAACTTTTATTCCGAAATACGCGTAATACGCTTGTTTGACAAATTCTGTAATGTTTTGCCTTTATTTCTTTATAACAAATTTACCACAAATAGAACAGGATATGTTTGGGTCGTGTACACAACCTCTTGTTGCCATAGCGACAAATAGATAATACTGAAAAGAAAAAAAATATTGTCCAAGTGCACGCACAAACAAACACTATCCAGAAATGACACGTAGACTATTAACCTTTTATATACTGGCGGTGTGTTTCTCGTGGGTTCTAGAACGATCGATAAGACACTCACGTCGCGATTGGTCAAGAGAAATCTATAGCTACTGGTTGTCAACATTATAAGCATAACAAAATGTGACCCGATTTCAATGAAAATTATTCACTTATGTAAAAATACATATGACGTTTTGTGAAAGATTTGTACGGGAAGGAGAAAAATGGATATCATTTTTCGATTCCGCGTACAGGAATTACTGTAGAACATGTAAAAAATTCAAGATAATAAAACCATCGCAGGCCTGTGTAATTTGTTTGTTTCTTTGTTTTGAATTCCGCGCAAAGCTACTCGTGGACTATCCCTAATTTTCAAGTGATAGACTAGAAGGTGGGCAGCTACTCAACATCACCCACCGCCAACTCTTAGGCTACTCTTTACAAACGAATAGTGGAAGTTAGCGTTACATCATAACGATCGGTGGCGGGATTCAAATCTGCAACCAGTTTTTGCGTATATTAGTACCATTGGAAGGAATGTTGAAAGACAAATTTGCAACCAGTTTTTGCTCATAGTGGGAGGTATATTCAAAGCGAAACTTAGAATAGTTTTTGATTATAGTGGAACCATAAGGGTTATGTTGGAAAAGAGACTTGAAATCGTTTTTAGCTATTATGATACCGTGGAGAGTGTGTTAAAAATGTAATTTCATGATGTATTGGTTATGATGGGACCATAGTGGTTATGTAGAAAGAAAATCTTGAATCCGTTTTTTCTTATAGTGGTACGATAGGATATGTTAATCAAGAAAGCTGCTTCCGCTTAAGCCAATAGTGGTACCATAGGGGTATGTTGAAAAACAAACTTGTAGCCCATTTTTGCCCATTACGGTAATCGTTTTAGCTATATACGGTTATGTTGAAAGAGAAACACGAAACTGTTTTTGGTTGTAGTGGTACCATAGATAATGTTGAAATAGAAACTTTCATGTCGTTTTGGCTATAGCAGTCCCATGAGGGTTATGTTAAAAGAGAAAAATGCAACTGTTTAAGCCTATATTGGTGCCACTGAGGGTATGTTGAAAGAGAAATTTATATCCTGTTTGTCTGTAATAATACTATGGGGTAATACGTTGAAAGAAAAGATTGCGATCGTTTTTGCACTAGTGATACCAGGGTATGTTAAAACAGAAACTACAAAAATTTTTGTCTATTTTGATACTAAAAGGAATATGTTGAAATTTGCAAGTCATTTTGGCTATAGCGGTTCCTGGAGGTTAGGTTGTAAAAAATTATTTAAAACGTTTTTATCTTTAGTAGTACTATTGGGATGTCGAAAGAATATTTTGAAACCGTTTAGGGTATGTTGAAAGATGAACTTACGGTCGTTTTTGCTTATAATGGTATCATAGAAAGTAGGTTGAAAGATACATTTGCAACCCGTTTGAGCCTACAGTGGTCATGGGGATTATTTCGAAAGAGAACTTTGTAACCGTTTTATCCTACCATAAGAGGTAGGTTGAAATATACATTTGCAACCGTTTTTGCCTATAATAGTATCTTGTAAGACAAATTTTCATACATTTTTTTCTTACAGTATTACCATGGATGTATGTTGAAAGAGAAGTTTACAACCCGTTTTATCCATGGTGGTATCGTAGAGGTATGGTGAAATATTTACTTATAATGGTATTATGTTATGCTGAAAGAACAAACCATTATAAAAAAGTATTGTAAAAACTGAAAAGAATTCGATTATTTTTACTTATTATACTTTTTTTTAGAACTGCCTTAATTTTACTGCCACTCCTGTGCGAGTGTGCCTGATTCTCCCTCGTTTAATTGATTGGTTCGCGACACATGTATGTATCTATAAACAGAAGCAAGATAGTAAAGAAGACAGAGCTTATACGATGTGTTTTACCCTATACCGATACTTAGATTACACTCTAGCCTGTTTCATAAAAATATAATCGATAAAGTGCAAGCAATTTAGTTTACTGAGACTTGTTTTGGGGTTTTTCTTACATTCGATTAGGATTTCTTTTTGAAAAAGATTTCCAAATCTATACAGAGCATTTCCTGTAAGTCCTAAGAATCAGTACTTTCTATAGACAACAGTTAACATGAATCGAATGATAAAATGTGATATAACTGGTTAATAGGTTTTGAGTGATCAA
>NW_013665672.1:854268-892502 GCF_000517525.1 Limulus polyphemus | reverse complement strand
AAGTTTTATTCCAAAATACGGGTAATACGCTTTTTAACGAATTCTGTAATGTTTTGCCTTTGTTTCTTTACAACAAACTTACCACAGATATAACAATATATGTTTGGGTCATTTACTCAACCTTTTCTTGCCATAGCGACGAATAATAATATCGAAAAGAAAAAATAATATCAAAGTGCATGCACAAACAAATATTATCCAGAAATGACACGTCGTGCGGTGTGTTTCTCGTGGGTTCAGGAATGATCGATAAGGCTCTCACGTCACGATTGGTCTAGAGAAATCTATAGCCAGTGGTTGTCAACAGTTTAAGCATAACAAAATGTGACCTAATTTCAATGAAAATGATTCACTTATGTAAAAGTAAATATGACATTCTGTGAAAAATTTGTACGTGATGGAGAAAAATGGATATCATTTTTAGATTCAGTATACAGGAATTACTGCAGAATATGTAAATATTTCAGGACAATAAAATCATCGCAGGCCTCTGTAATTTATTCGACGGTAGAGAGGAAAAATATATCATGGTAAACGTACATCTACAGTGAAGCATGCTGGATAAAAAATATGAGTGTGGGTTGCATCTCATTCAGGAATGTTGGAAATCCTCTCAAAACTGATGGCACATTGACTGCTGACTAACACACGCAGCTTCTTAACCATCATGTCACTATTTCAAAAATAAAATTATTGGTCATAGGTTCATCTTCCAGTAAGACAATTATGTCAAACATGTAGCAAATGTAATGACACAATACCTGGATATTATAAGAGACATGGAGCACTTGGAAACATCGTTTGTTCTGCACAAAATCTCAGTGTGAATATTATCAAGTTTCTATGGGCTTATATGGAAAATGGAAATGTGAAACTGCAATAAAACAATTTCACCAAATTGTGGTTAGTAATACAGGACATTTGGAACAATATATTTCACAATAATACATTGATTAACGTATGGTATCATAAAACACTGTTTAGAGCAAATACAAATTACTTGTGCACTGTTAAACTTATTTGCTTTTCTTTTTGCATTTTCTGTAATAATGTATTGTATATTGTACAATCACTGGATACTTAGTTGCAATTACCCATTGTGTGTGTCTGCTTTCTTTGTTTTTTGTTGAATTTCGCCCAAAGCTACCCGAGAGCTATTTGCACTAGTCGTCCCTTATCTATCGCCAGCTTTCATGCTATTTAATTGAATAGTGGGATTCACAGTCGCATTATAATTCTCACAGAATTTAATAAGCGAGCATGTTCGGTAACGGGATTCGAATCCGCGACCCACAGGTTGCAAATCGAGCATCCTAACTACCGGGTTATACCAGGTCTGTTATTTATGACTCCTGTATGTGTATCACATTAGCATTTCCTTAATTATTTCCAATACTGTATACTTTATTACATATTTGAAAGATAAATTCATTATTTAATGATCTACTTGAAAGACTCTTATCCATGTATATACTCAAGTTTCTTTTATATCAACAGTACAGGAAATTAAATATCTTATAAGACAGAGACAAATCTTATATATATAGCTGAATAAACATAATAACAATGGTGTCTACTCAAAGACATATCAGAAACACTTTGATTATTTTTTCAGTTTTATGAACGATGTTCTTTACACTGTTGAGTGCTGAACAATCTTAAAATGTGTATTTAAAGGATAATACTCAAATAAACCAGATTATCTCCGAAAAAGATATGAAATGCAAAAAAAAGACTAGGGCTGTTGAAATTCACTAGAAAAATATTTTGATGCTGTGCTTTGACAGACTAGCAGGTACCTGTTCTGATATAAATGATTTATATATATATATATATATTTATTTTTATCAAAAATATTACCCAAAATTTCATTCTGGATAAATAAACTGAATACAAGACGACTGTCTAAACTCCTTTCTCCAGACAGTTTACTTTCCATATCAAAGAAGAAGTTGTCTCGAGTAAAGGATCCAAGCCCGTCAGAATATTTAAACTCTTATCACATAACTGGAGTGATTTCTTAAAGTCCAAGATTTATTACTCACTTTTGGAGGAATTTTCACGCAGTTCTTACGCATTGTAGAACGTATTTATTTGCGACAGCCGTTGCAAAAAGTTTTAAGCCTGACTAAACAAGACCTTTGTTACTTCCAACTTACCATTCAGCAGCATTTTCTAATTCTGCATATTAAGATAGGTTTAGCTGTTCTCCTATTTGTTACGAATTTTTCTACTTTATTTTATTCTGGGTGTAAAATTGGAATGTTAAATACACGTAAAGACGGTATAAAGTCAAATAATCAACTTTTTCTTATGTAATCTATTTCGTATATGTTTAGCATTTTTCTATACGTAAAAAAATACTCCTTTAGCAAAATCTTTAGAAAATGAAATCGTCTAGTTAATTATTTATGGTTAAACGACGAATTTACAGTAAGAAATGTAGGAAACCAAAGCTTAAGGATGTAACAATTACTAGATTAAAAATAGGTGTATAAGCAAAATTTTGGAATGTAGAGCATTCTTTGATTGGGATAGAATGGAAAGAATAGCCTTCAAGAATGGAAGTTTATATTCAGAGACCGTTAAGAATATGAGGTCTTTTTGAAACCTTGATTCATCTTTGTAATTGTGCTTCTCACACTTCAACAATCAAATTCATAATGTATACTGTAAACAGTATTTCAACTTTATTCAAACTGTACAAGACTTGGTACTTATGACAAAATATATGGTCTCTTTGTTGGAAAAGTAAAGTTCATGCACGCTAAGGATTAAAAAAAAATTGCCTAACTTTATTTCAACAGAAACTAATTGTCTGTTTTGTCTAAGAATTTCTTCTGAATGTTTTGCCTTCATGTAAATAGCTTAGCATAAAAAGTTAAAACACTAAAGACTCTATGTTGAATAATTGATACAAATACTAATTAGACTGAATAATTTACCATTAATAGTACTATATTTCATGATAATTAGATCGGTACAAACAGCTGATTAAGTTCAACTCCGATGTTATATTTCTTAATTTTTTTTATGATTTAATCTTGCTAATTTTAATTGGCTAGTACCTTATAATGGTCTTTGTATTTTTTACTTGAATTACTTGTTTTTTAGAGACACAGACTTCTGTTCGAAATTTTAATGTCAAGTTTGCGTAATTGGATAGTGTATTGTTGTGCAACGTTCTTATATCGAACTGAGTACATTATATCAAGAAGATTTATATTGAAAATGCAAATCAGTTAGTCACGTGACAACCACAGCCGATGTAGAGTTGCGATAGAACGCAGTATGTCAAACCTACATATTTACATTGTTCGGCATTAAATATTAACGGAATATGGCTGAACCAGGTGTATCAGGAGCATCCAGAAAGAAACCTATAACAATTCCTACCCCAGGCACGGTAAGCAAATTCTGGCGTTTTATAACAGGTAAGATTCAACGAACATTAAGGCCAGTAGCAAACGTTTTTTGAAGAGATCCATGATCATTGTTAGATTTATTTGGTTTGGATGCATCGTCCTTTACTCATCACTAATAGCCTAAAAAGTCAGGTGTTTGGATTACATGTGGTATATCGTCATAATTGATTACCCGTTATTATGACAAAAAATATTGTCTTTATATATATATATATATATATATATATATAACACTCTTTGTTGTAAGTTGTTAGTACAATATCAAGGAAAATAAAGCTCATAGCCCTAAGGCTTTAAAAGAAGATTTGACTAAATTTATTTCAACAGAAACAAATTTTTATTTCTTTTGTCTCAAGATTCTATTCTGAATATTTTACCTTCATGAAAATAGCGCAGTTTAAAAAGCTAAAGCATTAAAGACGTTAAGTTGAATAATTATCCGTTATTATGACAAAAATATGGTCTTTGTTGGAAGTTGTTAACACAATACCAAAGAAAATTAAGCTCATAAAAATGTTTCTTCTGAATGTTTTACCTTCATGAAAAGAGCTCAATTTAAAAGGTTAAAACACTAAATTACATAGCTTTTGCTTATGATGGCTGGGGAAAGGCGAGTTGTAGGTATCTTTCTGGATGGTTCTCATAACCAAGGTTGATCCATATTCCCTTACGTTCCAATGCCAAACAATGTTAAAATGTAGTTTTTATACACTGCGTTCCATCTCGACATTATATCGCTGGTACTTTTCTGTTGAAACAAATTTAGTGAATTTTCTTTTAAAGCCTTATCGGGTATAAACTAAACTTTTTTCTGTATTATACTAACAGCTTCTAACAAAGTGTGTTACACAAAGATCATATTTTTTGTCATAATAACGGATAATTATTCAACTTAATGTCTTCAGTGTTTTAACGTTTTAAACTGAACTGTTTTCATGAAACTAACCATTAGGACACGCATGGCCCTTGTATTTTGGGAGATTAGCAATCATACAGTAAAATATCTATTTAATTAGTAGCACTCATGCAACACACTGCATTGCTGGTTGGACTTAATACCGCCAGATAGTGCTAACTTAGTAGTGGTAGGTAAAGAACTATACCTCAGTTCAAACAAATTTCTTGTATTTCACTACTATGAGACCTATTTTGTTAATTTGCTATGCTTTTGCAAGCAGCACTGAAGAACTGTGAATTTAGTGAAACTAATCTCTAGTTTACTGCCACTGAAGCTGCGAATCAAAAATAGACTAGGTCTATACGTCATATTTTCTGCACTGAAATGCATGTTTTTGATGAAATAAGGAAATTCACAAGTAAATCACCAGGAGAAAGTTGGGGATTAAAACAATGGATACTAAAGTCCGATGAGCTCTTTTTTTTTACCATGAAACAAATGTTCTGGTCCATTTTTTACCTACTTTGTACTTAAATGAGGTCAACAAGGTATGGGTTCACCAAGATAAGGCTTCTAGTCACACATTTCGTCCAAATGTCGCGTATCTCAAGCAGTTCTAGAATGAAGAGAGTATTCATGCTATTTCATAAGGAGACATACTGGATTTCTTTTTTAGGTTGGAATGTTGAAATGGTTGCTGAAACATCGTCATCCTCAAACATTAGATGAGTTATGTTCAGCCAGCAGAAAGGATGGGTGTTCTTTGAATATGACAGTCTTATAACAAAGCTTTTTGAAATGGAAACAACGCTCGCTGTAGGACTATTGTAAAAATGCGCGGTCGTCAGTTAAACAATAACCGGACGTGGCGACATGAACTGTAACAGCGTGGCGATGATCCAAAATTGCTTTAATATAAAGTAGTCAACCCTGTGAACTGCAGCAAAAGATCTGAAGTGTATGAGGAAGTTATATTTTGTATAAACAGCATACACTGTATTGCATACATGTGCTTGTGTTGTATATATACATATATGTATATGTTAAAAAGTTGAAAAGTAAATAGTTGCAAGTAAAAGTAAAAAAATAAAGCGCTAGAGAGAGATACAGCAGCAAGGAGTATCACACATACAGCTATAGAAATACATCTTCTGTCAGATATAATTTCTCCTTGCAAGCTTTAGTGGTGACGTTGTATTATAACATTAAGAACATATGTGGGAACAGAAAACCATCGAAGGTTTATTGCAGTGATGCTGTTATATGACGTTCTATTTTCTTTATATATTAAGTTTAACATAATTTTTGTATTATGTTTGTAGAAAGTGTATATATCAAACTTACTGTTAAGACTCACATTCACTGTCATAAAAAGAATCAATAAATATGTAATAGAGAAGTACAACTATATTTTGAGAAAAAATATTTATTCAAATTCTACCTTCCACAGAGGGCAGTCCTTTTTCTATGTTGAATTTCCTAGAAGATTTTGACGAACCGAGGCTCTGGTGCTTTGGAAAATCTGTTAAAATCAAAGAAGCTTTACAGGCATGAGCTGACACATGAAATGCTTACAAATAGTATAGCAAACTCGAGAAAAAATATACATATAGCATTGTTTGGTTTGAATTTGGTGCAAAGCTACACGAGTGCTATCTACACTAGTCGTCCCTAATTTAGCAGTGTCAGATTAGAGGAAAGGTACCGCCAACTCTTGAGCTACCAACCAATAGTGTGATTGAATATTATAATGCCCCAACGGCTGAAAAGGCGAGAATATTTGGTGGGACGGAGATTCGAACCCGTGATTACGATTCGAGTACTCTAACCACCTAGCCATGCCGGGCTTAAAGCACTTAGCAACAATATTTAAAAGTATAGAAAATTATCTTACAAACAGAAACCTTTGTCTTTGTTTTCCTCGGTGTTTATTATTCGTTTGTTTGAGCAACATGTCCAACAGACATTATAATAGCATTGGGTGTGGTCTTCTGTTTTGTTTTTTTTGCCGGGATGAGAGTCCAAGGTTCGAGCTCTGACACTAAATTCCATTATTCATTTCAAAGAGCCGGACAAAACTCTTATGGCAGCAGATGATGCTGACTAGATGATCTTCCTCTGAGCATTAGTTCAAAATTGGTGACGTCTATACCCAAATCCTTGGGTGTCTCTGAGTTATAACCCATACTGTTCAAGTTGAAAATACAAAATGCAACGTGTAACAAGTGTATGAGAAACAGCTGACTCGTAATACCCGAGAAATACATGTCGTGACAAAATGTAAGTGTGTCATCAAGAAAATGAATCACAAGATTTCTCTATTGTTAATTAAATAAGCCCACTTTTACAAAATAAATGGTACACACGAAAACTGAAATTAGACGTAGTTCTAAATTAAACACAAAAAATTTAACAAGTCCTAAGTATTACAAAGCAAGTAGAGCACCTCCGCATTCTCATTGTGGAGTCCTATCGTCGCACGTTCGTCAGTGCACAGACGAACCAGCGATTGCGGGGAGGAACCAGCTGGCACTAATCACTTTTACTTGATTCTTTGTTATTTCTAATTCTTGTGCGTGAATTTTAATTTCTTAAAGTTTATGTTCACACCTAAAGCGTTTGTTATGCTAATATTGGATAGTGTGAACACATCAAAAAAGGTGTTTAGTTTACTTTTAAACTTTGTCTTCTCTTAATTTGGAAGGGGTAGCACAATATCAGTGTAGTAAATGAATCAAACTCATATGATGAAGATGCTCAATCTCCATTTATACAGTTGGGGTGTGGACAACAATAAAATCTAGCTCATGAGGGAAGCTAAAACCAGGGTATGTGACCAAAGTGTTACGATAAGATATTATATGTATATATAATACCAGCCTAAGATTGCAAGACAAATGTACAGAAATGAACAGTAAGTTAAAAGAAGAAGATTAATTCATAATCTTAAGTATACTAATATAATGTTGTTGTTTTTCAACATGAAACTTGCGAATATTTGATGTATACATGAAGTATACATGATGTATATTTCATTACGAACTTTGTAACTCACCCCTGTTCATGTGCTTAAACTTCTCTGCTGTGTCTCTGGAGAAAGATGTAGACGTTGGTATCTCTGAAAAACAAAAATAAATAAACCATTTTTGCTTTATTCATCGTTACTATTTATTCTGCTTGTATTAATTCGAATAACGTACCTTTTTTATGCTTCGTTTTCTTTACGTGGAAAAAAATACAATACAATTTCATGGCTAGGTGGTTAAGGCGCTCGACTCGCAATCTGAGGGTCGCGAGTTCGAATCCCGTCACACCGAACATGCTCGCCCTTTCGGCCGTGGGGGCGTTATAATGTGACGGTCAATCCCACTATTCGTTGGTAAAAGAGTAGCCCAAAGTTGGCGGTGGGTGGTGATGACTATCTGCTTTCCCTCTAGTCTTACACTGCTAAATCAGGGAAGGCTAGCGCAGATAGCCCTCGTGTAGCTTTGTGCGAAATTCAAAAAATCAAACAAACAAAAACAAACAATACAATTTGCTCGAAAAATCATTTGTCTATTACCTTTACTTAAAGTTAATACTAGTATACTATACTAGTTGTTGCAAGCTCTCTGTAAAAACCTTATGGACCATGATCCAGCTGGCAATGATAATAAAGGGGGTGTTTCGATTAACGAAAAAGTTTTTCCTAATCTAACTTCTGCAAGAAGCTTTGAAGTGAAAGCTCACTTATTTTACAATGAACATTTCAACTACTCCTAACGCATTTACAAGTTATAGCTTTTAAAATAATTGAATCTTTTACAATACATTTTTAAAATTCTTTATTGGATGTTTCCGCAGACCATCATTAAGAATAACTGTACTAAATCATAACCAATATAATAATTTGTATCAATTTCTATGAAATATTCAAAACAAAAATCTGTGTGTATATATATGCGTGTGTGTGTATGAGTGTGCTTTAAACTGCGGAACTGTGTAATAGTTAGAAATATTGAAATAATGTCTATATATTCTATGTAACGTTATATCTATTTCATTACACTGTGCAGGCCGTGGGTTCGAATCCACGTCACCGAACATACTCATTCTTTCAGCCATGGGGGCGTTATAATGTGACGGTCAATCCAATTATTCGTTGGTAAAATAGTATTAAAAGAGTTGGGTGATGTTGACTAGCTGCCTTCGCTCTAGTCTATCACTGCTAATCAGGGACGGCTAGCGTAAATAGCTCTTTTGTAGCTTTCCACGAAATTTAAACCAAACCAAATCTTATACTGTAATTAAAACCCAACTGGATTCTTGCTGAATATATCACTTCTCTAATTCGCCAGATATTTTAATGCAGTCAAATGGGTGGGATTAAAAAAACATAACATTTGAAAGCTGGAAGCCTTCAATAATATTCATTGAAACGGAGTGTTAGATATGCAATGGGTTCTAAATCACAACCCAACGAAATCCAGAGCCCCATCTCCATTCTCAATGTGGAGTCCTATCGCTACAACTTTATTGAGTATAATGTATTTAATAATTGTTTTTAATTTATCAGCAGGTATCCACTGTGAATTGGATGATTTTAATACTATTACTTTTACTATCATTTTACAGTTGAGTAATTTTTGTACAAGCTCTTCTTCCTCCAATAATCTTCTAAAGGTTCTTCTAGTAATAACCATCATTTCAATTTGATTTAAGTAACGTCTGTCGTCTTCAAATACTTTAGCACTTCCATACTTCCACCCTCTTTTATCCAGACTTCCATTTGTCCAGTGTGACCTCCGTTTTCTCAATTTACATAATATTTCAATGGTGACAGCATTTAGAGTTCTTACCAAGTTGCCCAAATTCATAACGAGCAGATCAGGCTTACGAAAGATAACCCTGTTCGTAAAAACATTACATGAAACTGGAAGTATTTCTTGGTACTGCCAATCAGCTCATTAGCTTTCAGCCACTCTTGAAATCAATGGATGGCGAGAAAGTTGTACGATGAAACTGGAATTATAGCAAATCCATTCGATCATATACTAGTCAAATTCCCTGATGTGGCTGCAATGAGTTCCTGTGCCACTGGTCTCAATTAAAGAAAGTCTTAAACGTCGACGTACATGCACTATTAATAGATGCTCTGTGGGTAGTTAGTCAAGGTTTTTCTCGCCGTCCTTTTATAATGGAAACTGCAATCACGGGCCATTATTTCACAACAATAAACATGGATTAGTGTAGGTTCTGCAATAATATAATTTTTCCGAGTTCGCCGTTTCAAAATAAATACATAATGACATGTTTTGATGTTATTAAACATAATGAGCATTAAAACCAGATTTTATTAAATATATTTTATATAATAAAATTATATTAGCTTCTTTATCAGTGGTAGTTATATTTTTGCTAGTCAACGCATACATTTTATGGAAGATGATATTTGTTAAATTTGTCATAGCAACTCTTAAAAAGGTTTTTAGCGCAAATAGTTATATAAAAAAGGGAATAGAAAAAAACATTGTAAATTAAGTAACCTAAACAATATGAAAAATTGATACTTGAAACCGTCGGTACTTGGTGAAACTCAATAATTACAGAACTGAGGAAAAACAAGACAATGAAATATACAAATGTCTTGTTTTTCCTAAATTCTGTAATATGAAAAATCTTTATCTGATCAGGAAAAAAATCTTGTAACATTACGTTCGAACATTTCTATTTTGTCCATTAGAAACGCTACTGTGGCTACGCAAATAACATCAGAAAAACATATAAAACTTTGAACAGTTTAGCTCTATAGAACTCTTCTGTCATATAAATGTTCAGCTGTATTATGATAAATAATCTCTATTCTATGGGAAGAAATTATCACAAATGTGTGATGGCTAATAAATGCAAACTTAAAAAGTCATGGCCCTTACCATAAAGACGAATGGTACCTTCTGTGGATCCCAATGAATTTTTGGCAAAGCAACTATACGTTCCAAAATCTTCTGCTTGTAGTTTTCGTATTAATAATCTCATATGGACTTTGTAAGATTTTTCTTTTGATGAAACGTCAAACTTTTCATTCGATAGAATCATTTCGCCTTCTCTTTTTTTCCAGAAGTTAATGGAAACTGGATAGGCCTCACTGTGGCAATCCAGGGCAATTTCTTCTCCAGCATGTGCACCAACCAACTGGTTAGGAACCCACAAAACTGGAGGAACTGCAGAAAGTGTTGAAACATCCATAGTATAAGCGAGTGCAATATTATTTCTTGTACTGCTTATGTTTTAAATCCAGCGCCTTAAACATCGAAAACAGAATATAATAGATTATGACTGTTATTTAACATTAAAAAGAAAGAAATGTATTTAAATACATAATGTATGGATAATGGAATCATTCATAGGTCGTTAAAATTCAATAGTCTCTAATAGTTCTATTCTGTACATTCTGGAAGCTCTATTATATAACTCTTAAGAAAACGACCATCAAATAATGATTCTGTAAGTTAAAACTGAACTCTTTGCCTTCTCCATAATTCAAAGAGAAACGAAAATCGGTCACTTTTCTTACTCCAAAATGTTACTAGAATTGTTTTCTTTATTCATTAAAGCTTGTTGTAAATACCATTCGCTACTTAATGGTATAACAACATAGTAGGTTAAAGTGCATATATCCGTCAACTTAATGCTTTCAGTTACTAAGGGTTTCTTGTAATGATAATTTTAAAAATTTTAATCAATTACGTAATCAGTTTTATACTTGAAGCTATTTTTTTCTGTTATAAAAACAAAGATAATGCTTAAGAGCTTATTCTGGCTAATACTTATAGTTCTGTACTTCGTGACCTTCAAAATACGTTTTAACTCATTACAGTTTCTGTTTCATTACATGTCGTGAAAGAAAGAAAAAAGTTTCGGTTCCATTATTCAGATGGCTAAGATATGTTTCTTAAAGTTAATTAAAATAACCATCACGGTTTCTATCTATCAAAACTTATACATCAAAGAAAATATGTTTGTGAATAAGGAGAAGGAAACACATTTAGCTAACTTCGCTTCCTAAAGTTAAAGTAGTTAACTGTGCCTGATTAAGAAAATAAACAAAAACAATATCTTTATTTTATTACCATCAATGGTGCTGATAATCAAAATATATAAGATAGTGATCAAAGCCGGCAACTTCTAATTACAGCAGTACTTACATTGCACGTGAAGAAGGACCCGTCTGCTAACTGAAGGCGGTACTCCATTGGAAGCTATACACAGGTATGCTCCCATGTGAACACGAGTTACTCGAGATATGTTTAGGTCCTCTCCCTCGTACGACGAATCTAATGAAAATTAAAACGAATTCGATGAATAAAGACTTTTTACTTCGTGTTCAAATTTGTATTTTGTCTCATAACGCAAAATCAGGTTTTGATAGCCGTGGTGGGCACAACATACATGGACCATTGTGTAGCTTTGTGCTTAAAAATAAACAAACGA
The DNA here is from genome assembly GCF_000517525.1 of Limulus polyphemus. Taxonomy (NCBI): domain Eukaryota; kingdom Metazoa; phylum Arthropoda; class Merostomata; order Xiphosura; family Limulidae; genus Limulus; species Limulus polyphemus. The sequence continues at coordinate 880,709 of NW_013665672.1, read as the reverse complement.
GTCTGAAGATGGAGGCACCTGGTGAAACACGTGCGAACCTTGTGAAAATTAAAAACAACTTTGATTGATAGCTCTATATTAGAACAGATTGAAAAGTGGCGTAACAAGTGTTTTCGCTAAGAACGTGAATTTTCTAACTAACAAGGCGAGAACCTTACGAACATTATTTGAAAATTGCTTGAAATTTAATGTTTGACACCTCTTTGTAAATGAGATCACGGTCTCAATGCATTATGTTATTGCATAAATAATAAATACTGGAATAATTAACCAATGACATGTGTCTCATAAATACAATTTACATGTTTTATGATCATTCAATAGAAATATTTTATTTCAAACTTTGTATTCCATTTTGTGCACATTTTTGACACCCTGCAATTAATTGCTGATCGCATATAAGCGGCATTTTCAAACTCAGTTCAGGAAGTGCCGTAACTTCAAACACTCTCTGGTTAAAACCATAAACTTAATCCCGATGACGATTATGATGATAAACTTCAAACAATTCGCCATTTAATTATACCGCTTTACACAAAGACCAAAACAACTGACTCTTCTTTTCTGTTTCGTTCTTTGTTTGTTTGATTTGTTTAAATTGTTTTAGACGAAGACTGGAGTAAGTTTTTATTTGGATTGTTGCTTGTTTGGTAATCTACAGTTGATAGTTTGAGTAAAATACTTTGTACAAACACAGAAATAACATTTCATTTTGATATTTGATAACTTTGAAATGCACAAATCGCAAAATGGACATTTTTTCGGTAAATGACCAAATAATTAGAGTGAGTATAATATATATATAATTATAATTCATAATTTTTAAAAGTATTAATTATTTTAATTTCCGACCATGGTCTGTTGATTAGCATATTGGACTGAGGATCCGAGGGTCTGGCGTTCGAGACATGATACTACCTAACACACTACACACTCTCAGTTACGGGTGCGTCATAACCTCACTACTCAAGTAGCTGCTTGGGGAAGCAGATACTACCAACACGTTTTCTTCCCTCCGGTCCGCAGAGTAAAGTTAGAGTCAACTATGGCTAAACCATTTAGGATTTTGAATTGGTCATTTAGCCCATTATGTGCACAAAGTGTTGTTCAGATGAACAACAACAAAAAAAACAGTGCTTTTGTTTCTTAAATACCTAGCCCATATTACGACAAGTGTGGTGTAACAATTGATTTATGTGATAGTATAATATCCTCCTTCTATCTCTGTATTAATTGCTACTCTGTAAATTTTGACTGTATTTCTCATATTATAGACTGGGATTTATGGAGGTGTTGCTTACTTGACATTACCAAAAGACTACTTTTGCAATTACAAAATATTTCGAGCGTGCTGATTTGCATATCGTAAGGTCCAAGGTTTGAGTCCGCGATACATGCTGATCATTCTTCTCACTTTCAGCTGTAGATGTGTCATTAAAGTGAAAGCAATTCCTTCATTTGGTTAAGAGTAGTTGTTTAGATGACAGGATGCTCTTCTTCAGGTGATCATTTCAAAAGATCCGAGTTTTAAAGCCTGACCTGGTGGTTTAGCCAATGTGTCACATAATATTTTCAACAAATTCAAGTCCAAAATGCAAGTAAAATGTAAAATATTTGGCCAAATCTTGCTTCTCTTGTTACAGTAATGTTTGTTTGTTTTTTCATCTTGTCCAATGTTTCAATCTCCACAAATAGAAATATACTCCGAGTTACATTTGTATTAACTCTAAAAATAATTTAGTTAGAATTACATCAATCTTAAAATCTTAAATTACCATAACCTCAACTTACTCATAAGTTTCTTGCCGATACCTAGAATTAACGGTATCGGTTCGTCATCTTCTCGTCTCCAAGTGATATTAGGTTCTGGATAGCCTTTGGCTGTACACGACAGTGTTACATTTGTCCCTTCCCTGGTGACGACATCTGACGTACTTTGATCAACGATTATATCTGGTGGAACTAATACAATTAGAAAATTAACAATTATTATTCTATGTTTATGTGTGCGTCAGTTTTTGTGTAATTATGAATAGAGATAAACTGGTAATTACCTCAAATATTCTGTTAATATCTTATTATTAAATTCGGACAAAACTCTTCCTTATACTTCCTCGGAATGCAGTAAATTCCTTTAAGAAAAGTTTTTTAGTATTATTATGATTATTTGAATATGGCTTTATTTATTAATTAAATTTGTTGCAATAGAAGCAAAACAAAAGTTTTGTATCTTGCTCATTTCATTTGCAGATAATATAGTTATAGATCTACTGCATAAAGCGATTTAAAAGAGACTATTAAATCGTAACAGTTCCACTAGGTGCCTTTCTTAAGATGCAACAGTACGATAAGATATTTGTAAAGGAATACAACCTTTTTTCAATCAAAATTAAGGATTATCAACCCTTCAACACAACTGTTTGTATATACTATATTATATATACTTGGTTATATGTGTGTATGCATATTTAGCTACAAAGTTTAAACATTTCATACTTGTGTCACTTGGCATAGATACCACAAATGTTCCTATATATTATTTTATTTAGTAAATGACGTAAAACTGGTCTTCTGTTGCTTATAAAAGCACATAAAGATAGATCTATAGATGGACAAAGAAAGAATTATACTTAGATAGGTACCATCCACACATTTAAAAAAGTACCAGAAAATCCCAGAAAACATGTATTTTATTGAAGTGTTTTTATTATGGCTTCATCAGAGATTAAACGCACAAGACAAATTCTTTGGAGTTTCGACAGGTGTAGTTAGTTTAACTCTACCGATCTGAAAGCAGAAAATAATTCGAAAACAGCATGCTGTGTTGTTATACGGATTGTTTGTTAATATTATTGCGTTGTAAATCTGTTCTACTATTATTGTTGTGCATCTATTTCCAAAAATAAACAACATAAACCTTACAATAAATAAAAGATGGATATTTTCATGGGGAATAATTTAAACATAATGGAAAAAATATAGAGATATATATAACTATAATTTAGGCTTAATAATGAAACCAAGTTTTAAAATCCGACAAGTGTTTGTGTACATTGTGGGTAAACGTTTAGCATAGAAATGTTCGGCTTCGGCAACTATTTCTGGCTGAAATTTGAAGTTCTGTGTTCATTTTACCAACACATGTTTAAACACGAATGTGACACATCATTAATTTCATAAACAACGTTAGAGGTGACACACGATCACCAGTACCAGTAGTTTCCTTTGAAAAATGGTATTTCAACAAATACGTTTTAGTTGTAAAAGAATAGCAAGCGCATTTGTTGGTTCCCTCTCTTATCTTTGTTCTGTACATTAGTGTTGTGAAGCAATTTTTCAATTTAATATTCTACTAACTGTAAGAACTCATTTGAGATGTTCACTGAGTTCGGCATTCTGGACTCGTCGTTGGTATAAAATTCTGGTCAATTCTTTTTACTTCGTCAATTATTTCACCACGTTTTATTTTATCGGGGTGATGAGGGTTGTAATGAAGAAAGAGGGGCTTCTTTGTGAGGTTTTAATAGAGTTATCTCTTGTTAGTCCAGAGTCAATGTGACGTCCAGGAAGTTGATTTTCCTGAAATTACGCAACAATTTGATAAATTGTTAAGAGTGGATGTTATTACTAATCATTGCAACAGTTTATAGTAAATTGTTAAGAGTGGATGTTATTACTAATCATTGCAACAGTTTATAGTAAATTGTTGAGAATGGATGTTATTACTAATCATTGCAACAGTTTATAGTAAATTGTTGAGAATGGATGTTATTACTAATCATTGCAACAGTTTATAGTAAATTGTTGAGAATGGATGTTATTACTAATTATTGCTATAGTTTATAGTAAATTGTTGAGAATGGATGTTATTACTAATTATTGTTATAGTTTATAGTAAATTGTTAAGAGTAGATGTTATTACTAATTATTGCAACAATTTCTAACAAATTGTTAAGAGTGAATACTGTAAGTAATTATTGTAACAGTTTATAGCAAATTGTTATAATTGGATGTTATTACGAATTATTGCAACAGTTTATAATAAATTGTTGAGAATGAATGTTATTACTAATTATTGCAACAGTTTATAGTAAATTGTTAAGTGTGGGTGTTATTACTAATTTATTAAAAAAAACACCAACTAGGCATGAGTAAGATTTTAAATTTCGTGTTGGTCTTCATTGGATAATAATTAAAGGCATGCATGCGTATAAAAATAATGTTAAAGGGGACGGTTTCTCTTTTACCTGTAGCAACTTCTGTTACTTGTTGGTGACTTTTTTCTCTAAAACCAAAGTATTCATTCCAAAGAACGAATGTTGGCAATATTTCGATGATGTTCTTGATTAAGCCAAAGTATTAAGTTGGCTGTCGTCATGTTCTCAGTTAACGACAGAAACAACATTAATACCCTCTTCTAAGCGAATGGAAGCATAAAATGTCACATTGTCTAGAATGAACAAAATAACATGTTCTATTACATCAAGGTTACTGTCTTTGATTCTACACAAAATGTCTTCTCCGTTATTCAGTGAGGAGGTACAAATTTAAACAGTGCTTTTATATTGTTTGTTTGCAAAAGCCAAGGTAATGTTTCGGTAATAAGCTCAAGTGCAGACAGGATGAGCCTTAACGCCCGGTACGTGACCTCTCGGTAAAAAAAAAAAAAACTTCTGGTATGAGACTGTTCAGTTTATAAAAGTTCTTGCATAACATTTCTTTTTATTCTATCTGTCTGAAAAATTATTTGGCTTTCTCTTCAGTTTCCTTAGGTTGATCTGTAGAGGAGTGCAAGTTGTACAATCGTTAAGATGTTCCTTGATTTTCTTCTTCATCATAAGTTTGGGCAGAAATAACCAAATTATTTGCTCTTATAAGATTCTTTAACAATTAAGATTTATTTTCAGATCTCGTAGTTCACTTTGATTAAGATTGTTTTTCCTGATTTATTTTACGTGTCGATCTATCTTATTACACTTTTTACGAATCATTCTCCAGCTTAAAGTTGCCATGGGTAGTTTATCATAACATGTATTCAGTTGAACTCAGTCATTTGTATGATAGTTATACTCTGATGAAGCCGTGATAGCAAAACTTCGGTGCATAAATGTTTTCTGGGGCACTGTGGTATTTTTTCATTTCTTTTTCAAATTTGCAGTAAAAGTCCAATACACCTTAATAAGAACTACAAGTTAGAGGTATAAATAAAATCGATATCTATTTAACATTTATTCTGAAAACTAATTCTTGGGCAATATGTGCACACATATATTAGTATAAAATACTGTACATTATTTTGTAAAGCAACAGGAACTAAGGCATCTTGCGACTACACATTCAAGCATTCGTCCACAATAATCCCCAAGCTGTCAGAACACACACACATGAATACTTTTGAATACTTACGTTAATCACGATATGTACAGATAGTTTCTACATAACGTGGTACCTTAACTAAGCATGAAAAATAATTCTAGCATTTGAATTTTAATTATCTATGAAGTAATTTCTTCCGGCAGAAACTACAGTTTGAAAATTAAAAACTCGTCTTCTCTCGAAATGTTCAGGCGATTAAACGCCACAGAGATGTGTATGTTCCTAACATTATCTCTGTTCTAATCCATAAAGACTTATAGTGATTTGGTTTTGTTCTTCAATGTAGGTTTTAGTTGATGTTTGGAAGAAAGAAGTTTAATAAAAGTCAGATTAGATTTACAAACAATTTTACCAATGAAAACATTACTCTCATGGGATGGGCATATTGTTCCAATCAAAGACGTTGTGAGATTTGTATGTTGCCAACTGACAGACTTTCACAATCGCCGTTACTTCGTACTTTTTACTTTCACAGGATCTACTGCACCTTTGAATCGCTCGGAATTTCAAGTGTAAAACTTATTTTTTTGTGTGTGCTTTTCTTCACCAAGAGCTTGCGACGTATTGGAACAACTACACTAATATATATATATTTTTCTTTTTCTGGTTGAAACTTTCGGCTATCTTTCAAATTATCCAGAATATTTAGACTATTTTTGTATTTATTATGTATACGAAGTTTTTCTCATGCATTATTCTCTACTTTTTTCTTTCCTTCTGTAACGACGTATAACTCATTATATTGTAACAGAAAAAAGAAACGAACAATCTGAAAGACAAACTGAGATTATTATGAGAGAATTTTAGAAAATTTGCATATTGAAGTCGTTCTCAATACATTTTGAAAATGAAGTAAATGTAAAAGAAAAAACTGTAATTGATAAAGTTAACAGACTATAAGAACTACCGATAAAAGTCATTTAAAAAAGAACGAAGCCCACGATGATAAGAATACATATAAAAAGGTCGGTTATATCCACATTAAAATTGAAACACAGACTAAATAATAAACAAACGCTCAAACATTCTTTGCTTGTGTAGCAACTAACTAAATTATTTTAGTAAACTTACTACTTACCATATCCAAATTTTGCAAGTTAAACCATGTTGATAATTATATTGTTAGGTTTACGTAGTAAGAATCTCATTATACGTAGCTACGGTTAACTTCCAGAATCAGGAGACTACAATAGTAACCATATTGTGCAAAATTTATTTTGTTAGCAAAATAACAACATTTATAACAAATTCCAATGGAACAGCAGCCTATTTGGATGATCAAATAAAAAAGTGTAAAATACTGGAATAAGAAACTAAACTTCATGCTCGATATGACATTAGATATAGAGAAATAAATCCAACTTAAATTATGCAAGGTAGTTCTTACATATAACCGATAAAACGTTATCATTTGTATGTTTGTGTTTTTGTCAGAGCTTAACAACGGCACAGGAATTCAATAAATCCTAAAATTATTTCTCTTCATAGTTTGAGTTTATATCGTATTTAACAGCATGTAAAATATTTGTTTTACTAATATTATGCGTAGATTTAACGTCTAGGAAGAAATTATATCCCTTTCCAACGTCTTAAATCAGCCTCAGAATTTCAAAGTATCTTATATAATTTTATCCGACATAATCGGCTTTATAACTCGAATTTACAGGGAATGGAACTGGAATAGGTAAGTTAGAGCAACGTCTGAGGACTATAAGTATTAAGGATGTGAAATTCGTAAAATCTCTAAAGTACTTCTTTGAGAAGATGATGATAAATGCAGATTTGAGTAGTATATTTTTTATCACGGCAATGTGATCTTGTTCCACTCAACAATGCAAGTAAGGCTCATTTCATTTTGTGCTATTAAAAAAATAAAAATGATTTGATGCCGCTAAGGAATATCTGGAAAGTTTTGAAAAATCTCATCTTGTTAAATATTGCATTACCATAAAATATTTCATTTTAATTATAAATATAGTTATTATAAGGTAATCTCCAGTGTATACCATGTAAAAATAAAATGTAAAGATAAATAACATAGCACTCATAGTACGTACTTTAACAAAATATTTCATTTTAATTATAAATATAGTTATTATAAGGTAATCTCCAGTGTATACCATGTAAAAATAAAATGTTAAGATAAATAACATAGCACTCATAGTACGTACTTTAACAAAATATTTCATTTTAATTATAAATATAGTTATTATAAGGTAATCTCCAGTGTATACCATGTAAAAATAAAATGTAAATATAAATAACATAGCACTCATAGTACGTACTTTAACAAAATATTTATTTTTTATTTAAAAAAAAGCTGAAAACAAATTATAAAATAAAATACCCTATAATTTTAACTCACATGTTTTACATAATATCATCAGTTTGAATTATTGTTTGTATCTTTGGAATATAAATATGCACAAGGGCTATCGGCACTAGCCGTTCCTAAGTTCCAACCAGTATACTACAGTTCTTGGGCTATTCTAATCGAATAGCGTGACTTAACAGTCAATAGTACTGTTTAATTAAGTGCGTGTGTTTTTAGAGCAAAGCCACATTGGGCTAGCTGCTGTGTACACCGTGGGGAATCGAACCCCGGATTTTTGCGTTGTAAGTTAACTTACCACTGTTCCACTGAGTGACTACTGCTTAAGAAGAAATAACTAACATTATCTTTGTTGCTTAATCCACCCAATTGTTCTTGTTATTATCTTCGTTGATTAATCCACCCAATTATTCTTGTTATTATCTTCGTTGATTAATCCACCTAATTGTTCTTGTTATTATCTTCGTTGATTAATCCACCTAATTGTTCTTGTTATTATCTTCGTTGATTAATCCACTTAATTATTCTTGTTATTACTTTCGTTGATTAATCCACCTAATTGTTATTATCTTCGATGATTAATCCACTTAATTGTTCTTGTTATTATCTTCGTTGATTAATCCCCCTAATTATTCTTGTTATTATTTTCGTTGATTAATCCACCTAATTGTTCTTGTTATTATCTTCGTTGATTAATCCACCTAATTATTCTTGTTATTATTTTCGTTGATTAATCCACCTAATTGTTCTTGTTATTATCTTCGTTGATTAATCCACCTAATTGTTCTTGTTATTATCTTCGTTGATTAATCCACCTGATTGTTCTTGTTATTATCTTCGTTGATTAATCCACCTGATTGTTCTTGTTATTATCTTCGTTGATTAAAACACCGAACTAATAGTATTTGATACTATTTTCGTTGAATAATACACATAACTGTTTGCTTGTAATATAGCAAAAGCACAATGGGCTATCTGCTGTGTTACACGGGGAATCGAACCCTGGAGTTTAACGTTATAAGTCCGTAAACTTACCACTGTCTCACCGGGGGACAATTTACCTAACTAACAGTACTTTATATTATTTTTGTTGATTAATGGACCTAACTAACAGTATTTGACATTATATTCGTTGAATTAACACACTTAATTAACAGTTCTTGATGTATTTTTGTTAATTTAATATGCCTATCAGTTCTAAATATTATATTTATTGGTTGATAACTCTAACTAAACGTTTTTTAATACTACGTTAATTGATTAACATTAACATACAATCAAAGAAAGCTACCTATTTAATGAAAACACAAATCAACCTGGTAAGGAGCATAGCTAATTAAGTATATTCTTCTCACGCTCTTACTTATAAAGATTAGTATGAATTATTACATCAGTAATATACCCTGGCTGTTAGAGACATTTTCGGCTATAAACCGAATAATATCTCGCCAGTTTAGGAGATTTAGGTTAATCGGAACTCCATATATGCTAAAGGAATAGTGCAAAAATAATCTGTATTATAATGATAACAAATAAATATATTAAACTTTATAAACAGTACATTAAAGCAAGAGTAGATTTTACCTCACTTACGGAACACACAAACATTAGTGGTTACCTTCAAGCATAGATTTAATGTTTGTTGAAGAAGTTAATGTCAGTATAAACAAATCTTAACACAACGCTCCCAATAAACATCTTGTAACCAATGAAATTCTATTAAAAGGCCCTAGTGGAATAACTTTAGAGTAGTTTGATTTGGTTGGATTTGGCGCAAAGCTACACGAGGGTTATCTGCACTAGCTGTCCCTAATTTAGCAGTGAAAGACTAGAGGAAAGGCAACTAATAATCATCACTCACCGCCAACTCTTGGGCTACTCTTTTACCAACGAATAGTGGGATTGACCGCCACATTATACCGCCCCCACGGCTGAAAGGGCTAACATGTTTGGTTGGACGGGGATTCGATCCCGCGACCCTCAGATTGCGAGTCGAACGCCCTAACCACCTAGCAATGCCAGGCCCAACTTTAGAGTAGCCCGACGTTATTAAGACACAAGTTACTGTTAAACTGTAGAATCAGGTAGCATGATAATACAGATATTACAGCTAGATACTAGTGTTTATGGAGTGACAACAAATAAGCGTTAATAAATGAAAATATTAAACAAATAGATAAATCATACAATAAATAGCAAGAAAATTAGTACTCTAATTAAATATAACCAAGTGCAACAGAAAGTTAATATACTAAACATACTATGATGTGTGTCTAACGCGACTAATCCGACTTAAAATAACTTCTATTACATCAGAAAATAAGTAGCGCGGGTAATAAGGGTAATAAGTAAAACTAAATCCTCAGAACTAATAGTAAAGTAAGCGTGACAAGATTCGAAAAGCTCAACAATAATGAGACAAAGGAAAAATAGTGATGCTATATTATATAGGGAACTGTACGCAGCTGGTGTTAACTATGTTAAGAGTTAAATCTAACGAGAGATAAAACTATGGAGGTCAATATACTATAGTAATTCATTATTACCTTAAACAGTATTTTAAAAGAATTCATTATTACTTTAAACAGTATTTTAAAAGAATTCATTATTACTTTAAACAGTATTTTAAAATAATTCATAATTACCTTAAACAATATACTATAGTAATTAATTATTACCTTAAACAGTATCCTAAAACAATTCATTATTACCTTAAACAATATACTTTAGTAATTAATTATTACTTTAAACAGTATCCTAAAACAATTCATTATTAACCTTAAACAATCTATATATATATAAAAGAGGAAGTTTGTTTATTTATTTATTTTGTTCTCTATAGGAAACCAAATGGTTGAACTTCCAAATTTTACAATAACTTCATAATAACCAGTTTTTACAAGAAATTTAATGGTGCTATTTATTTTGTATTTGGTATAGTATTTAATGACGAAATTGAGAATTAATGATTATTGTGCCTTTTTTTTTGTAATAAACATACAACAATATATGCAGAACATAAATTAAATGATGAGATGAAAATGTGTTATAACGGCGCGTAGAAAGAACAACAATAAAATGGACCTACAATATTATTGACTATTTGCAAATAGTAACTGTGGAGACGAGGTAATAAAATAAAAAGCAAGTCGAGAACAACAACAACATTTTATAAACGAAAATCTTTCGCCGAGCATTGGCTATTATATTATTTCCCTGTTAATGTTCCCATTTTCATTAAAAGGCGTAAGATGATAAAAACAATATCTGAAAGAATCTATCTATCTATAAAAGAAGAAGTTTGTTTATTTTGTTCGCCATAGGAAACCAAACAGTTGAACTTACAAGTTTTAAAATAATTTCATAATAGCCAGTTTTTTACAAGAAATTTAATGGTCTATTTATTTTGTATTTGGTGTAGTATTTAATGACAAAATTGACAATTAATGATTATTGCGCCATTTTTTGTAATATTTTTCTTTTGTAATAAACATACAAACATGAGGACATTTTGCACATAGAAAGCGTTATGGCGGGAGACACTCAGATCACCTTGCTGTCAATTCAGTATTTCCAAAAGCAGTTGTCTTTAAATAGTGCTAAGTGGTTTCATAAGTGATTTAGTAACTTTGTGAATTGCAAATTATTGTTTAGTGATACGGGTGTAGATTTTCCCATAAAAAGGAATGAATTTTGTGTTCAGAATATGGTACTAAAAGTTCTTGTTTGTGATAAATGAGAGAGAATTTACAAGCTCTATCTACGTAAAACACAACAAATTCTATTGTATTTAATAAATTGTAAGCTGTAAACATTGTAACATAACTTACTTGGACTATTTCTATTTGAAAATGGAAAGTTTATAACTTCAAAGTTAAAAATATCTGCTTTACTGAAAAATTTTTGATCTTGGATGTTTGATTAACGATGCTAATATCTAAATCCAGGCAATGTGTTTCGTTTTTAGTATAAAAGCTTTTTACAAAAGTAAGTTATGGTGGATAATTTGGTTTGATCGTGTCAGTAAAACCTTATTAATTAGGTAATATAGTATCATGAATATATCTTCAAGTATGACTAATACACAAAGTTTTATTTTGGTTCTTATACTAATATTAGTTATGTATATAAACTGAAGTTTTAATACACACCAATCTGCAACTATTGAGCTGAAGTTAACACCCATAGGTATTTCTTACATTTGTTGGACAACATGTTGACCGATTTGCACAAATGTGTTTTCAAAACATTAGTTTACCAGAATTATTAAGAGATCTTGAAATTGTTGGTGAAATACCATATTTTTCGACAAGGAGACTAGTCTGAATAATACTAATATCTGAAGTACGATGCACCTAACTAACAATTATTGATATTATTCTGACCGATCTATACACTTACGTGAGAGGTGTATGCGTTTAACTACAATTTCTTAATGTAGTTTAAAACATCGTTGTCTTATAACTTTACTAACCTTGCAAATCGAAATATTCAATCATGCATATACTGCACAAAAACTGAAAATGTTTCCATTATTATATACAACGTGTTGCATAATGAAGCCTAATTTACCCGACTAAACATAACACAGTCTGCACTAATCAGTGTTTCCTGAAACAAACATATTAAGTTTTATACTATTTATTCACTAAAACGTAGAATTCTGTTGGCTTATCAGTTACCCTTCCCGTTAAAGGTAAACACACGAGCTTCTTACTCATTAATGTTAACGTCCGACCAGAGCAAGCTACCTACTTAGAGCGAAACAAAAACAAAAATCAACCAGGTAATGAGCATAGTTATTGAAATATACTTTCCTTGTGTTCTTTCTTATGAAGATTAGAATACATTTTTCATTTGTTGAATACCTTCATTGCTAACTCCATTTTCGACCACAAACCCAATAATATCTTACAAGAGTCGATTACGTTAAGAGATTTAGGCTATTCCTAATAAACTAAAAAGGCAAACAAATCCCGATAATAAAAGAATAATAAAAAAATGAAAATGAAAAATAATACAATTAGATATATTAAACACTCAAATTAATACTGTTAATGAAAGTAACATAAAAGAAAAATAGGATGTACCCTACTTACAGAACACATAAACACTAGCTGTTAGCTTTAAGTACTGTCGAAGTTTCAATGTTCGTTGAACAACATAACATTTATATATGTATATATAAACCTTAAAACACCAAACACGTTGTTTCTCATATTTCTTATATAGAACAAGCAGAATATTTTATATTGTATTGTTCAGTTTGAATATTCTTACCTAGCACGTCTAAATATCCAATTTGACTCATCATGGGAACTGTATTTAGCTGACACATGTAACCTCCACGGTCTGACTCTTTGACGTCTTTGACGTGTAGAATGAAGTTTCTGTTGTCGCTGTGGCTAAGACTAATTCTATAATTTCTTGTAATCACGTGTTGGTGAATGGTCAAAATTGCTTTCGTCTCCACCCGAATCCAAGCTGCCTGATTTATTATTTTCATTAAAGAACAACAACAAAAAATAAATAAATACTACCAAGAAAACTGAATGTCAAATCATTTTATAAAATCATGCTGAAACTTAATTTTCAAATATTCTTACATCAAATGCATGTTAAAATCTTCTACTTTGTGAAACAAGCTGACATTTTCACTACTGTGTGAAGTTCAAGACGGATAATTATATTACTCTGTGTGAATTTTAGACTACTAACTCCATTATCTTATAAAATATTTATTTACAACATTAAACCTTTCTCATCATGTAATAAATCAGAATTATCAATACTTGAAAGATATTAACTCGTCAATTACTAACCTACTTTGTTATATACCAATATATATACACACACACATACATATATATATGACTTCCTTTACTATTACATACTTTATGCTAGTGTGGGTGTGTATGTGTGTTTATATATATGCCAATCTAATGGTCTGAGTTGTTACGCTGTTTCGAGAAAAGCATTTCTTTACCGAACAGAATTTACTTATCAATTAACATGTGACAACTGTTCTGGTTGACAAGTCGATAAAGGAAAGCAGGATCTGTGCTTTAAATAGTGAACTAAAAACATTCGAAGTTGCTAAGTTATTGCAACACATCTCTCGCTAACTAAATACTGACAACAATTGAACCGTAGTGTATTCATCAATTCGGGTTTATTTATTCAAATTTAGAAAATAGGATATAATCAAAATTAAAAAAAAACATGACACCCATCAATAACCTCCAGGAAAATAGTATTGGCTATACAGGGTGTCCCTAAAGTCTGGACACACAGGAAATCTCATTAACTATATATTTTTTATTACCTCCACACATTAAATATGGCTTTAATAAAATGTCCACCTCAAACAGTTAACATATGCTTTATTATTTTACATTATTATGCTATGTTCTGGATGAAGCTCAAAGAAGTTTTTGCCCATTCCTTTTCCTTCACAGAGTATTTAGTAGATAAGGTAGGCTTTAAATCTTCCTTCAACCTTGTTTCAGATGTGTTCACAGAAATCATATTGAAGATGTTATTTGTTAATATTCCAATTGAATAACATGTTGTTAAAAATTTCATTTCTTGAAAATCTGCATTTTTGCCTATGTGTCCAGACTTTAGGGACACCCTGTATATCTAAAGCTCAAGTACTGTTTGAAGTTAATGACCATTCCAATCCCTTCCAACTTATTCAGTAAATATCGTGATATGAACAGTAAATGAAACATTTAATTAGAAAATGTTATTCAGATATTTATAAAAAGGAGGCCCATTAAGCGTATACTTTTACAGTCATTTTAATAAAGCATGATGGAATTAATAAAACTATGAAATTATTAAGTGCTTGACGAAGTTGCCTTTTAAATATATACAGCGTTGAAAATAATTATGGAAACGGTCAGGAAAATGGCATAATATGGAAATGCCACCACTTTATCATGTGAAGATGAACTGCAACAGCGTACAGCCTCGCGTAGATAACCTGCATCCAACCAATCAGAAAGTTCCACACTGGTATAAAGTCTGTAAAAGTAGAGGCAGTCATAGTGTGCCCAGTAGTAACAGTGTAAATCCAGTATATCTTCAGCATTTGAAATACCGCATGATAAGCGTGTATAAATCAATGTTTTGGCTGTTCAAGGATGCTTCATGCGAATAATTGAAGAAATACTCCACCTTCATTCGTGGGAGTTGTATGCAAGAGTCTGAAGAGAGAGTGGAGAAATTGGTACTAATCATAATAGAAGTGGTAAAAGTTAAAAAAAGACTCTCAAAAAGTGATTTTAAGTACGTCGATGTACGTTCTTTATGAGATAGATGACAGTCGAGCACATATCCTGCCAATAACCTATCTGTAATTACAGGTGTGGATGTTAATTTAAGAATGTAAGATATATACATATTAGCACAAAATGTTCTAATGAACGAGTAACTGATTTAAAACCGCTGCTGAGTAGAAGAACCCAAAATCATAAAGTTGAAACAGGTGTCGGATCATAAAGTGGAATGCGTAAAGCTGAACATGCATGCTTAATACAGATGAATCCGGTTTCAAATCCTTCAGCAACAATTAATTACAATTTGTTCGACGCGATAAAGAAGAATGGCATCGTAACGAATATACAACATCTACAATAAAGCGTAGTAGATCAGTATAAGATTACGGTTACGTCTCAGTCAACAGTGTTATCGATATACACAAAATTAATATCACCCTAACTACTTACAAGTATAGTATGATTTTAATTCATCATGCCATTCCCCCAGGAACGCTATTCATCAAGCAAGGATTCGCTTCCCAGCAAGAAAATCAATGATCCCAAGCTCCTAAGCATAGAGCAAATGTGTTGACAAGATATTTTGATAGCGGTGGAACCCTCGCAACCATGGCTTGATCTGTTGGCTTATGTAATAATTAAGAATGTACATTAAAAGACAACAAAACAACTTGGCTGAATAATGGGGACTAAAACAAACACAACATTCAGTAATCGTTCATTTATGTCAGCATGAAAACAAGGTGTAATTCTCTACGTAAAGCCAAAGGCAAAATACGAGTACGTTTTACAACTTAGTCGCTTTTCTTTTGGATATTTGGTGTTAATGTTTTGCACCATTAATAAATTCACCATCTCATTGTTTGTAACTCCTTTATGTGTATCATTTATGGCCGTATTAGAATAAACTATCATGTATATGATCGAAATATCAGCAAATATTAGTTAAACGTTAGTTTTAACAAGTTGCTACATGTTGGTTAACATTTAAAAATCCTAAATGTCAAATAAGAAGAAAGATAAAGAGGATTGATATGTGTGGATTCGTTAAATGAAGAAGCAGTGTTTGAAATGTTTATCCATTTTTCTCCATAAAATCATTCAACTTAGACTTAATATATTTCTTTTTGTTCTAAAACCAAATACAGATATGCAGTAAAATTCAACTATAAACATTTCATAATTTAAATTAAAAACAAATAATAATTGGATGGAACAAACTATACATCTCTCAATTCTTAGTCTATCTTAATCTTCCTGCACGTCAAGTACAGGCTTAGAATATTCTTAAAACATCTATGGGGTTTTGAATCCTTTTTACTTCATCGTACAGTAACCGAAGTTAATTTAGGTGTGTGAATAATGTCATGACATTTCGCCGAATTCATTATGCGATATTACACGGTGGACAAACTGTTTAATAATGATTTATATATATATTAAAGATCTGTTTTTTTTTTCACCAGAGGAGAAAGTGAAAAGGGAATCTATAACGTAGGTGCCTAATGCATTCTTTGATTGGCCGTTCCCTCTGCTGTGGTTTGCAGTTTCGCCTATTTAAGGCTTCTCAGCACAGCTTAGGTCAGCAAACCAAATAAATACTATTAAGCTTATTATAATGGTGAAATGTGTATAATATCTATGGGTTTTGAATCCCTTTTATTTCACCATATTGTAACCTTAATTCTTAGAACAGTTTCTTATATATTTTGAATTACATCTTGTCTATTTATTCGTGTTTTTAGATTACATCTTCAGAAAACACCATACTATTTATTTTTGAAGTGCTATTAGAATTCTTAAAATATTATTTCAATTATTGTTTTCCTTTGATGTTGAAACGTACGCTTAGAAACGAAATATTAATCTGAACCAACTATATGGCTATAGTTTCATTAAAATATTTTTGGATCTGCAAACGCTGTTTAACTCACATCTATCACTTTTAATTGCTTATAACTTGAGCTTCAACTTTTAATTTAAATTTATTGTTTTAATTTTTAACTTTTTATAAATTTTGCGACCTGTTCAAATTTGAGCATATTTCTCGCACATATTGCGAAAGAATAAGGTTATACCACAAAGCCAAAAAATTAAATTTGAATGTCTATAATACCAAGTAAGGGTAAATGTAAACCTTATTGAAGACTTATACATTAATGTACTATTCTATAAAGTTAATGACCTTTTAACTATGTCCCTAAAATCGCATTTAATGAAATTTTTTACTTACCCTATAACTTCCCAGTTCGTTTACCACACACGGGATATTTGCTTCTCTTCCTAAAGGAACGGTAACATTTGGTATAGGTCCTGCAAAAACAGGAACTATGTCTCTTTCTCTCTTGGTGTTGCTAGCTGTAAAAAAAAACCCAAAACCAACAATTAAGCTGTTTTAGAGCATTTTTTATTACTTAGACATTTAGCTTATAATTGACATTACATAAACACTAAATACTGAAATATCAGACAGATAAATCGTAAGTGGCTGCAAGTTTCTTACCAACCGACCTTGAGTTTAACGAGATGATCCCAAACTACAAAATGAAATCATGCCTGCAACTAATTTAAAATATATTGAGACAATTAAAATTACGTTAATTTGAAATACGAGTAAATGAATGCGTAAAAAAAAGAGAGTATTGATTTGAAACGAAAACTGTATTTTCAAAGATTTTTTTTTTTTTTACTTTTTTCAGCTTCTAACTTTCTACGGGAGATACATACATATACGAACTCGAATACATCCGAATCGATGAAAAATAACAATCGAATTGATTAACGCTGTGTTTCGTTATAATGTTGCGAAATATTGTTGAGATAATGTTAATTGCACAAACGAACTTAATATAATCGAAATTTATAATGTGTTAATAACTCATACTAGTATGTAAATCAGGCATCTGTGTTAATAACACATACTGGTACGTAAATCAAGCATCTGTGTTAATAACTCGTACTGGTACGTAAATCAGGCATCTGTGTTAATAACACATACTGGTACGTAAATCAAGCATCTGTGTTAATAACTCATACTGATACGTAAATCAGGCATCTGTGTTAATAACTCGTACTGGTACGTAAATCAGGCATCTGTGTTAATAACACATACTGGTACGTAAATTAGGCATCTGATGATAAATCACGTGATCTGAAATACAGTTTATTCTATATGAAGTGAATCAAAGAATTTAAAGTACTCTGGTTTATCCATGAACCATGGCTAGACCACAAAGAAGGCGGTCAGATGTTTCCATATAAAGAGCCATCGGACAAATTGAAGGCGGCCAGTCACAGCAGGTATTGCAGATTGCTACATGTATCTCCAAGTCTTGCTAGCAGAAATTAGAACTGCTTCCAAACCAATGGTACAGTTGCTTAGACACCTAGAAAAGGCATGCAATGATTAATAACATAAGCAAATAACTCATATGCGGCGCTTGTGGCTCACAGAAATTATAGGATTTCTTCTCCGAAACTGGAAGCAGTTTCAATGTGCACACGGTAATAAAAGAGTCTTCACAAGGTCAACCTGTACACCAGGTGACCTGTGAGAAGCATTCTGCTCATAGCAAGAAACCAAACAGCTCGTCTGCAGTGGACCAATGATATGCAACTTATAAAACAACAACAAAAACAGGTATGCCTATTTACATAGAATACAGAATTAAATCAACCAAATGTTTATATAGCAATGTGAAGCAAATGGCGATGGGAAAGGTATGGTGTGAGTAGGTATAGTTTGGTTTGGTTTGAATTTCGCACAAAGCCACACGAGAACCATCCAAGGTATGGTGTGAGTAGGTATAGTTTGGTTTGGTTTGAATTTCGCACAAAGCCACACGAGGACCATCCAAGGTATGGTGTGAGTAGGTATAGTTTGGTTTGGTTTGAATTTCGCACAAAGCCACACGAGGACCATTCAAGGTATGGTGTGAGTAGGTATAGTTTGGTTTGGTTTGAATTTCGCACAAAGCCACACATGGACTATCCAAGGTATGGTGTGAGTAGGTATAGTTTGGTTTGGTTTGAATTTCGCACAAAACCACACGAGGACCATTCAAGGTATGGTGTGAGTAGGTATAGTTTGGTTTGGTTTGAATTTCTTACAAAGCCACACGAGGACCATCCAAGGTATGGTGTGAGTAGGTATAGTTTGGTTTGGTTTGAATTTCGCATAAAGCCACACGAGAACTGTCTCCGCTGCGTGAATAGGAATCAGCATTGATGAACGTAACCACTTCTATTCAGAGCAAAGTGGTACCATTAATGCCACAAATTATAAGAACTCCATTTTGTGCTGCCATATGCTGATACAAATGACTTTTACTTTAGTTTGCTGCTAAATTGGTCACTAACAACAAACTACTTTCAGTCATCTTCTAATATGATATAAGGCTATTATTAAATTCACAAACTTTTCCTGTAATTTTTATTCCAAAATATTTCAGTTATTTTGATCCTTCTGAACGTCGCAATTCGTTAAACAAATATGGGATACTTTTGTAAGGTGTGTAACAGCTCGTTGAAGAAACATGAGATACTTTTCTAAAGTGTGTAACATTCTATCAAGTGACCACAAACTCTAAAGATGCTATGAAAACAGCTCTAGTAGAAGAATCTTACCAACACTCTGTTTCGAAGCCAGGCTGGACTTGCTTTTCATGGTAATCATACTTCATAATGACGTGAAATATAATGAACTGTGTAATTATAAAAGCCCCTTTACCAAATGTTCACATATAATATAAACGTGGGCTGAATGACCAATCATGTGCCTTTCACATCACATGAAAAATCATCAGATGTCTTACTTCCTTCAAAGTGAACAAAAGGGGGCGATTGATACCACTCAGTAACAGTGTTTACCTTTTTTGTCTTACAACAAATAAAAACTATAAATTTCAAATCCCCCTAATTGTTTTGTGCAGTGTGGTAACCAATTGTTTCTAGATTTATTTACAAATAAATAAGTTCGTGTAAAAAATCGCAATTTTAAAATGTTTAAGTGGACTGCATAGTCTCACCAAAAACAAACATGTACAAAGTATAAACAAAATGTGGTGATATAAAAAGTTTGTCATTTAAAGCGGTCAGCCAGTTTTACATTTTATCTCTTTTTTTATTTAATCGAGATGTCTTCTTTTTTTTATTCGGTTTAAGCTATTGGAAGGTTTGTGTAATATTTGAATGTTCACCAGCTATATTTCTGCGGGAGATGAAGACTACTTTATTTTTGAGTTGTGATTTTTTTTTTGTTTTAACCCATGAAAAGATGTTGAAACGTTTCATTCATTAAAGTTGTCTTTGTGTTGAGATAATAAAACTTAATTATTTAATACGTTATATCAACACTGTGATCTTACAACAATTTACTTTCATTCATCTTGTTTCTTAGTCAAATATGGCGTTAGTTATGGTACGAGGGTTTATATTTCGCGTACTGTTGCCGTAAAACATTCTCCGAACTATAGGGTATTAGGAACGCTATAAGACTGACTGAAATATCCCACAATTCGATTATACAATAATTGTCTATCGCTGTTTTTGACAAACATCTTTCCCTCTAGTATATCAGTTCAAAAGTAAGGACGTCCATACGCAAATAGCCTTCCTCAAAAACTGCAAACAAAACAAACAATACCAATGCACATTTGTAGTAAAGCATACTGAATCGTCAATACAATTATTGACTGCATCTCAGCCAATGATGTTGGAGATCTATATAAAATTAATAAAACACTGACTGCTCACGGGAATAAGCAGATTTTTATCCATCACGCCATCTTTTAGGAACAAGATTTTTTGAGTAGGAGTTCTATTAAAACCTAGAAGAAAAATGGGCCAATGAAACACTTGCAACTATGGATAGGCCTGTGCTAGACTGCAAATGGCAACTAAACAACTTGGTCGAATTCTGGAGAGTTGAATAGGACATTTGGAACAATATTTCACAATCATACATTAATAAACGTATGGTACCGGAAAAGCTGCTCTGTTTATAATACAAATACAAAATACTAGTGTACTGTGCAAGTTGTTTGCTTTTCTCTTATATTTTTATAATCTATTAAAACTGATAAACTGACCATTTGGTGGTAATCTCTCATTCTTTGTGAGAATGTGCATTATCTGTGCGTTTGCACGATTATTTCCAATACTGCATATCATATTTTTGGCATAATGGTCTAATTTTAAGAACTCATAAGTTCTTCATAACAATCTTAATAAACTCTAGTTCATACATAACATTACTAAAAGCTACTTTCAGAAAACTGTATTCTAGTTACAATTTTATGTATATTTCATCGCAAATGCAAATTCAACAACAAATTATTTATTTAAAATTTTCGCTCTAAGTTATACAGTAGCAATATGCGTATAGCCATCCCTGATTTTGAGCTTATAGACTAGAGGAAAGGTAACTAGTCAAAAGCACCTACCGCCAACTTTGGAAATGCTCTTTTTTTAACCCATGGTCACAAACTGCGGAGTGTGTTTAGCAGCAACAAGTAATGAATCATAAAACGTCGAATTCATAGTCCTGAAACGCTAACCCCAGGTTACGCCTGTTCCAATGGCAACAAGTCCCTATTAATCAAGAATTAGTAGTGAAAGTTCTAATATTGAAGATCAATTTGTGCCTGAAAGAACCTCACTTGTGCTATATGTGCTCTGCCACCACGGGTATCGAAACCCGGTTTCTAGCTTTGTAAGCCCTTAGAAATACCGCTATGTCACTGTGGTGGGGCTGTGATTGAGTTTTCTTAGGCTTTCGATGTTCTTCTCTGAGCTTGATAAACATATAAATTATCGTTTTTATTTGTGTGTGTGTGTGTGTCACAATGAAATATTATTCATTGCAATCAACAAAATGCAGTTATTTCTGTATTTGTATTTTTTATGGTATCTTGAAAGATTGGGTTTTACATTAACACAGAATCTCTCCCTCAACCAGAAGAGGCATCAGTGGCAGGGATCTGACGTAAAAAAAAATCCAGGATTTATTCGATTTTGGTAAAACTTTTAAAGATAAAGATGCCCGTTCAGTGTATAACAGGATATCTAACATTTTACGTTGTTACATAATTTCTTTTGCGGATTTTCTACCACTAAAACAGTTAATATTTCAGATTCGAGTACAATCATAAGACGTTTAATGTTTGGAGTCAACAGTTTATTCACTAAAAATGTTTTTAATGATAGATATTTCTTTTTTATGTTTACAAATTTATTTCATTTTTCTTGTTTTTATCACAAACCAGATCAGGTTTTTAGTTCCTAAAACCAACTTTTTCCCATATAATTTGAAAGAAAATTAAATTAATGGTGATGTGGTTTTAAAACGTTTATTGTCACAAATATGTAACACTTTATACATGAGCCTAGCTTTAGAACAATCAAAAAAAAATTAAATAATTAAACTTTTTTAATATCACTCTTGGTAACCTTTTAGACAAAATCTAAAAGATTAATGAAATTTTCCGCTTAACGGTTCGCTTTTTCTTGTTTACAGCATTCTTGTAGTAACAATGATTTATCGTTCTGGCTAGCGTCACCTGTAAGGGTTCTTATAATGCCAGTATAATTCGTACAAGTAAGTTGACCATTTTATTAAATGTCCAGTTTTTTCCTGTGAAGTCACTTGCACCATTTTATAACATTATCTTATTTATCCTACATCTTTCAAGCACCATTTATAAATTTTTTTATTTATCCTACATATTTATAGCACCATTCT
The DNA here is from genome assembly GCF_000517525.1 of Limulus polyphemus. Lineage (NCBI taxonomy): Eukaryota > Metazoa > Arthropoda > Merostomata > Xiphosura > Limulidae > Limulus > Limulus polyphemus. The sequence continues at coordinate 857,977 of NW_013665672.1, read as the reverse complement.
ATAGCATTATATTATTTATCATACATCTTTCTAGCACCATTCTATAACATTATTTTATTTATCCTACATATTTATAGCACCATTCTATAGCATTATATTATTTATCATACATCTTTCTAGCACCATTCTATAACATTATTTTATTTATCCTACATATTTATTGCACCATTCTATAGCATTATACTATTCATCATGCCCCCCAGTGGCACAGCGGTATGATGATCAGTGTATAAAATTTCATTTAGACGCATTCTCTATCATACAGCAACATATTAAAAATGTCAATCCAATAATATACATGTTGTTTCTCGAAGATGGTGTCTTTTTCTTAAAGATGGTGTTTTTAAAAGATGTTTATAAGTAATCATAATAATATGTTTTAAATTAGATTATTCAAAGAAAAAACTACAGTTGATAAAATACGTACATTAACATCCGTTAGAGGACGCCATGATCGTAGCACTTGTTTACAAAGTGATGAATTTGTAACTCGAGTCATCGCAATTCATAACGCTTTACTCAGCTAATTTATCGCTTTAGAAGCAATGCTTGTGTAAACAAGCTTAAAGGACTTTTCAATTTTTTGCGTTGCTTAAATACAGCAAATGCAAGCCAAGGTTATTGAAAGAACGAATTTTCACGTTCAACATAGCGTTGAAAACGCACTTTGAGTAGAACGTTAATCCTGATAATTTCATAATATACGTAAATACAGAGTAGTGTAGTGATTACAACATATTAAACACAGCTGGCCACTTCACATGCATATTAAGAAAATAAAACGTTATCCGAGATATCATCCGCATAGAATCGTAGTTGCTATTACCAAGTTTTATTTCCAACTACTGCATAACTTTCTTGCCAACATAAAATGGAACCCAAATCATAAAATTATTTTATAGCCTCATAAAAAAGTAAGCGTTTCAAGGCATGTAGGGGACAAATAGATCATTCAAGAAAATCTGTGCACGAATATGAAGAAAGGCTTTTAATATAATAGTCCGGACAGTGAAAACCGTTGAGAATAAGATAATGATTGAAACGTTTCGAATATATACATGAAAAAAGGTAATGTGTAAGTAAAACGAACTTCAACGAAACCCTTTATCTTGTACAATACCGATGTGTTTATAGTGAATGCTTTTTTTGAAACAAATGATTTAACTATTGAAACGACAGATATATATATATATATATGAAGTTCATATGCGCATGCGTTTTCTGTCTATTATGTTTGAAGGTAGAATGTTGTATTGTCCCGATAATGAGACTGATGAGGGTTGATTTCTACTCACAGTCTACGCCATTTATGTCTATGAAATTTTTCATAAAAAACAAAACATTACTGAGAGTTGTGCAGAAAGAAACGGAATTTCTTTCTTGAAAGCTGAATAAGTGAGTGTATATCGGTCCGGCGCCTGAATACGTTCTGCAACAGGATAATCATCTGCTTCTTAGTTCTAGTCCTGAGACGACTGAAGGGTGAAGGTCGAATGGACAATCTTTCCTCATCCCCATATCCCCCTGACTTAGCATTCTGTAAATAACATCTTTCAAGGACTGTCTGCGTAGGACAAACTTCCAGATAACTGATCTTAACCAGTTTGGTCATGAACTTGCATTATCCCACATATTATAAGTCAACTTGCATTATCCCACATATTTTCACTGAAACGAGCACATTTTGATCATGAACTTGCATTATCCCACATATTTTCACTGACACAAGTACATTTTGATCAGCACCTTATAATATTAATTTCAAAGGACAAGCTTGTTCTTTTCTATTTAGTTCTGGTCCCCTTAGTGTTATGGCAAAATGTGTTCCAAAACCCACATATTCTCTCGTTTTCTCCATGGATTATAATAAGAAAATCAATGTTCTTTGGTAGAATTTCAACACGCTTAACTAGTGCTGTTGGAGTGGAACCTTTAACATTGAAATAATTATTTCTTAAAATAATCGAGTAATATACAACGGTTGTCCGAAAAGTTCGTGATGAACATTAAATTTGAACCTTTTTATGAGTAAATAACACATAAAATATAACTTAACGAGCTTATTTTGTGTTGTGGATTTTGAAGGAAAGAAGTTTGTATAACATAGATACTTAAATGATAAAAACAAATGTTTCTATTATACACATTTATTTAACAATTTTATATGTAAAAAAACATTCTCTTAACGAACTGGATAGATTTTAAATTCATTGGCTAATACATTTATCAATATATTAATGTAATTTTCTAATTGTATAACTCTTTGTAAAAATTATAATATATGTTATTAGTTTCTGTATATATAATAATTACTAGACCACCCGTGACCCATTGGGTCACCCACTATTCAGAGGTTCTGAAGAATTCAAGCTAATTTCAATATTGCACCGAAATGAAGGTTTATTTTGAGATAATTTAATTAAATATTTCAATCCCTTTTTTGATCATAATTCAAGAAAAGATATTTGATTGTTGATCGGGAGTAAAAGTAAAGACCATTTCATTTTTCAAAAAAGTGAAGTCAGAATTTTCAGGTAATGTGATGAACAAACCTTATTCACAGTTGATTCAAAATGCCTGAAAATAAGAAATAACAGATAATAGTAATGTTATTCATGGTTTATTAGAACGTAATTGCTATCAGAAAACCAAAAAAGTTATTTCAGGAAAACATTTCATACTTACTTGCTCAAATTACTGCAAGAAACAGCAAAGCTTGATAACTGATATACTACGAAATTCACCAAATGAAAAACCTTTCTTACTGTCTGACAGCGAATGATTTTTTGACTGAGAAAATTTCCTCATTTCCTTACCTAACCAAGGCACATTGTTGAGAAATTCTTCAAGAGCTTGTTTTTGTCATCTTACGCCTTTTAATGAAGATGGGAACTTTGACAGGGAAATAGATTTGAACGAAAAAGTTTCGTAAAGAGCGCAAACGGTAGTGTGATGTTAAATTACTCATGCTAGAAATTTTCATAAAAGTGACCCGAAAAACGGCGCTAACTCGGTGACCCGTGGCCCGATTTTAACGAAACTTGTTTTATTCTGTTTCTATTATTATTTCAGGGAAACATATTTTACAAATATGGAGCTATTGTGTGCAGTTTTTGCTGTATTTAATTACAGACAAGCAAACAATTTCAGAGTTTTAGTAGTATATAAATAGATATTGTTTTACAAGTAAAAAGTACGAACAGGTTGTTATCTTATTCGTTGCTGATTATGCTCCTAATGTTGCTATCTTTTCTCTTTGTGAAGTTCGTTCATGAAACAAGTCTCAACTTGAACTTCATTTTCCTTAACTCCCCCGGTGGTGCAGCAGTAAGTTGGGGGCTTATAATGGTAAATATCGGGGTTCGATACCCACGGTGAACACTGAGTAGCTATCCCATTTTGCAGCTTTACGATTAAGCATAAAAATTTTACATCACATTTCTATATGGATACATTGATGACCAGTTTAGCTTGGATAATCAAATTAGTAATAACTGTACTACTAGCATATATCCTGCTGAATTATGTGACGGATTTATTATTCTATATTTATTTTAATATCGATGTTTGTTTAAATTTAATTTATATTTAGAAATGTACATAAATTTTACTGTTAAATATGTATTGCAAAACTCTCGCCTATTCTCCAAAGTTGTAGAAGATCCTCGAGTGTAAAATCAACAATATATGTGTTTACGTAAACGCTAAT
>NW_013665672.1:851585-853268 GCF_000517525.1 Limulus polyphemus | reverse complement strand
AAACTAATAATATATACTACTATTTTGGCGCGTCGCGTTGGTTATATTTATAGGCGTGTGGAGAGTTTCTCAGAAAATTCAGATTATGTAACAATACAAAGCTACACTAGCGTTTACGTACACACGTATATTGTTGATTCTTACTTGTTTGTTTGTTTATAGTTAAGCACAAAGCTACACAAAGGGCTATCTGTGCTCTGTCCACAACAGGTATCGAAACCTGGTTTCTAACGTTGTAAGTCCGCAGACATACCGCTGTGCCACTGGGGAGCTTGATTCTTATACTCGAGAATCTTTTACAACTTTAGAGAACAGGCGGGAATTTCGCAATACATATTTAACGGTATAATTTATGCACGTTTCTAAATATAGATTTAATTTAAACAATCATCGATATTAAAATAAATACAGAATAATAAATCGTCACAAGTTTGTACTTTATTGGAATAATTAGTTCAATTAAAGAAAATTAACAAATTTCGTGTTATAAGGTCGTTTATTCTATTATTAAAATGATAAGTATTTTGTATCTAATTTCAAGTAACACGTTTCGTATTACCACACAGATTTGTGCTTTTCCCGCACGTGTGGAATTTAAATATCATGGGCATATTTTTGAGAACCTTAATATAAAAGGTGATAAGTGAGTCGGTGACAGTGACGTTACATAAAGACAAAATACTAATACATAATGCATAACTCAACAGTTCATTGTGTTCTAGCGTTTTGGTTAGTGATAGTATTGATTTTATTGTTTATGATACATGTACACCACCATAACCCACTACCATGTTATCTATGCAACACTGACCACCCCTTTTATACTGACATTTTCTAAAAGTTAAACTTGGATTTGCAAAGTTATAAAAGACAATTTATACATGTCTTCGGTCTGTGTTAGAGAATGTAAAAAAGAGTACGAACATAACTTCATAAAATATTCGTCATCAAGTCGGTTTTTTTTCTAAGATGTTTTCTATTCAAACTTGTTGATTTTGATAAAAAACAAAATGCAGTTGTAACAGCTTGTCAATACACATTACAATACTTTAACACATGCAGTCTGTGCTGCAATGAAAAATATTTTAAGTGCTTCAAATATGATTATCATTCTGGCTTTCTGGGTCGTTACAGAAACTGGAAATTTTAACAATATGAGATTATTATATTTAAGTATTACCCTCTATTGCTAGATTATAATAATGATGATAAATCTGAGTAAAAATTAAAAACTTCAGACTTAAACATTTCCAAAACTTTGAATTAAAAGCTCACAAAAATTAACAGATTAGTACATATGATACAATATATAACGTTTGATATAAGCGTATTTCTTGAATGTAATAGATTTATTCTACAAGGCTTAAAATGTTCTGTGAATTATGTAAAATTCACAGATGAAGGGAATTGAGCAAGTTTGTTTTTGTAAGAATTACTAATTCTTTTAGTATCCAGTAAATATACATTTATACACTCGTCGATTCAAGCAGCCTTCACTTTTATATATTTCTACGTTAAGTTTGTTTTGAATTTCGCACAAAGCTACGCGAGGGCTATCTGCGCTAGCAGTCCCTAATTTAGCACTGTAAGCACCTAGCACCTAGAGGGAAGGCAGCTAGTCATCACCATCCACCGCTAGCTCTTGAGCTTCTCTTTTACCAACGAATAATGGGAATTGACCGT
>NW_013665672.1:840430-850777 GCF_000517525.1 Limulus polyphemus | reverse complement strand
AGCGCCTTATCCACCTGGCCATGCCGGACCTCTACGTTAATTAACATTGATCGTAAATTTGTTTTAAAGTACTCAACAAGTTGAATCGCTTTTTCCTACAGTCAAAATTTACATTTTAAGTATCTCGTAGCTAATACAACAGACTGGCGGGTTTAGTTAATGTTAAATGCAAACCTACACAATGTTCTATTTGTGTTCTACCCACCATGAATATCGAAACACAATTTTTAACGTTGTAAGGCTGCAGAATTAACGGTTGAGCCAGTAGAGAGTAACACAACAGAAAATCAAATTTAATATATTTATGTTGTCTCGTACTTTTAGACATTGTTAAACAGACGTTTTATATGATTTTATAAAGATAGCTCGTGATCTCAATGAAGAGATGGTGGTGAATTTTTTTTAAATAGTATTCCATCTTTATAAAACTCATATTAAAATGTTTATTATGACTCTTAAATTTTGGTTTTAGTATTATCTAAAGCATCGAAAAAGACAGAAATTTTTATTTTTCTAAAGTACTTTGACACTTTTTTAATGTGTTGTATATTGACACTTTTCTTAATGTTCCGTATATTGACACTTTTTAAATTAAAATTTATTTATTTTTACTTACTGTGAATTAACACTAATTGACAGCTTACTCATAGTTAGTTCATCTACCGTATTTTTCCTTAATACTAAACTAACTATTGAACAAGATTAACATATTGTTTTTAATCAAGAACTAAATGAACCGACCTCTAAAGTGTTCGTACTTAGGTTCAAAAGCGTAATAAGGTTTTACAAGTTGCTGAAATTTATTGTAACAGTTTACTATAACGTAAATCCAAGTATCCCTGTATTTCAATTTAGTGTCTGTTTATTTGTTTTTATTAAACGCAAAGCTATACAGTGGATTATTTGTTCTCTATCCACAGCGGTATCAAAAGCCATATTATTAGCCCTCGGACTTTCTGCTGAACCAAATTTAATGGAAATTGGTTTGTTAAAATTCGCGCTAAATTACTCGAGGGCTGTCTGTGCTATCTGTCCCTAACTTTGAAGTGAAAGACTAGATGATAGACAGCTAATTAACACCACCACTGCCTACTCTTGGGCTACTCTTTACCAACGAATAGTTGAATTGACCTTCACACTATAACGCTTCCACGACTGATAGGGAGAGCTTGTTCGGTGATGGGATTCGAACCCGCACCCGCAGATTGCGAGTCAAGCGCCATAACCACCAGGTCATATCAGGCCCAGTTAGTGTAAACAGTACTTATGAAACGAAGTATTTACCTTAAGTTTTTCTGTAAACTTCGTTATAGTGACATTATGTTTTTATTAAATGAATAAAACAAAACAAAAATATGTAGTTGTTAAATATTCTTTTTTATTTTACTTTCTTTATTTAAAACTAAAAAACTATTGAAATTTGATATCTACATGCATGGGTAATACCACAATCAGAGAAAATAATTATGAACGTTCTGCACAAAATAAGAATATACATACATAATAAGAAATATAGATATTTCACGTTAATAAAGATTGGACAGAATTTACGATCACTTGGCTTAGTCGTGTCTGAAGCCTACAAAGCAGTATTACGTCTTTTTTGTCACCAAAGTTCTAGGAAAATTAAATTTAGTTTTCACTCAGGCATACAAATCAGATTCCTTATGAGTAGTCTACTATATGTTTTATTCGGCAAAAAAAAAGTGACTTAATTATATAGATTTACGACCAAGAACATTATGTTACTCAAAGGGAGATAGCTCGGAAATAATGTGATTTAGTTTTTTTAAACGTAAATGAGCAATGGTGAACAGACAATTTATTTCAACTTTCGAAATGATTGGAGAACCTCTGGAGGGTAAATAATGATCGAATCATTATGGAAACCTATGAGTGAGCATTATGAAACGTCAGTTCAATTATAACCAAGTTGCGGATTACCCCTTTCAACATAATCATGAAGATTCAATCTTAAATATTAAAAAAAGGACGAAAAGTCATTAAGCTTACTGAACAGAGTTTCAGTCGAAAACTATTATATTGTACCCTTTTGTAACTAGAAAATAATATATCGTTATTCAGGTATATTCAAATGAATCTATTCAGACATTTTCGTATAGGTGTTGTGCAGATAGTTAACATACATATAAACAGGATGTAAATTAGTTGTAAATTTGCTTTAATCCTCATATCAGGCTAAAGTTACATACCAAAAATGTCCATTTTATAGGGTCTGTACTTGTTTAGTCATACTTCTGTGGCATACCCAAGCAGCGTGGTAGTACAAAGATTGTTACAAGTTCGTATAAGCTGAAACTTAGTGATTATATAGGGTTGATGTGTGCAAAAGTCTCCTAACTCACCAACAAGAAAAAGTATATTAAAGGTCAGAAACTGGGCAATATTACGATACAAAGTCAGCATATTTAGCCAGTGTGCGATAAATATTGTGTTGTTTCTTGTTTTGCACAACTTCTTGAGTCTTGAAACACAGATCTGTCAGTTATAAATCTACATTTATAGATCGTAGGCCTAGTTGCTAGCAAATAGGTTAGTTCCAGGTTTAAGAACCAATCTAAAACACATATTGTATGAATTGCTAACAAATAGGTTAGTTCCAGGTTTAAGTATCAATCTAAAACACATATTGTATGGAATTACTATTTGTAGCTTGCTGCTTGAAACATATAATTTGCAAACAATAATATATATATTTCATTTATTTATCTGTTTTCATAAATCAGCTTTTTTTGCCAGATTATATGAAGAACCTAAAATTGTATGTAAAACAAAGAGAAACGTTTTAGAAATTATTTATACATGGTGGCAGAAACGTTAGCTAGAAAAATATTGGATTTTTTTCTTTTTATAAGTATATAGATTTGTGTGTGTGATGCACCTTAATAGGAAATAGTAACAAACAGAGCAACAAATTTTACGAATATACCTTAGAGTGTTAGTTTTAGCAAGTGTTGTTTTGTGTTTCCCGTTTCAGTCCTAAACAAGTTTATTAATTTAAATTTTTCAAACTGCTGTTTGGAATTAAGGCCCATAATTTATCTCTTCTAGGCGTTAAAAACTAAAAAAAAACAACAACAACGCTTTGAAGTAGTAATTAAATATATTTAAAAACCTTGAAAACAAATTGGTTGATGCTAACTACAAAACTACCTTAGAGTTGTAATTAAATACATGAGTTTTTTTTTCGGTTTCTTCTTTAGTTGAGCATGGAAATGAGTTGATTAACAAAAGTGGCAGAGTACAATTCAGTGAGGTTATTTAACAAGTAAGAGAATAAAAAAACAGCTTATTGTTGAACTACTACAAGGTTTGTGCGAGAGAAAAAAAAAAGATTCTTAGGACAAAAGATATTTCGTGGAGACAAATGATTCTGTTTAATGGAATTGTAGAACTGTCACTACTGTGCACATTAGACCAGTATATAATTTGATACTGGTCATTGATACTCATTCTTCAGACTAGCACTTAAGCCGTAGACAAATTACTTCTTTGTCTTTACCTTTTGTGAGGTTTGTAATTATTCATACGGAACCTACTTAAGTGTTTTCTAAGTTAAATCCATTTTGTTAGAAACCATCTACGTTGTCTCTGCTTTACATCACGATACCTCCATTTATACTGAAAGAGGATATCTCAGCACAGAAAGTTATTTTGAACTCTGGGTAATATAAATGTCTTGGTTTAGATTGAAAACTTTGTCGATAAAACATACGTCCATTTTAAGATACAAAAGGAAGACGTTTTCATCCACTTCAGTATAAAAATCGAAATAAATATAAATACTTCGGTTTACTTGGTTGTTTTTTTATAACAAGTAATTATATGCTGTTTTTGTTTTTACTTACTTATTGATATAACTTTTTTCGTCTTAATACCGTGTAATAACCTATGAATATTTGAGGTTAACTTAATTGCGTGTTATTTTGAGCAATGTATTTTTACACTACATTCTACGAAATTCTACTATTTAGCACGTATGCCACCTTTCCACGAGATTTGTTCCATTATGTGATTTTGGGCGAATTTTCTGTGTGACACTCCCGTGGACGGAAAAAAATAATTATTGACGCGATCAGTAAAATATATTCTTAGCTGACAAATCTGAGCTTTTACTCGATTGATACATTTCATTTCAACGCTAAAATAACGAATTGTTCATTGCGCTTAAATGTAGTCTTTACTGTCTTGTTTCCATTGATTTTTCTCCGTGTTTAATATTGCTACGTGTGTCAATGTACTCGTGTACCGATACATGGTATAAACTTAGTCGTAAATATCCTTATTTCGTGACTAACCGACCCGCCTGCGTTCTTCCTTTCACCACGAAACTGTACGGTTTTCGATTATACTATTTTGTTACAGCTGTGTAAGCTGAATGCTGTTAGAGACAGTCTCTTTTCTCTACTGCATACTCGCGTCTGTTGAACTTTTCCACCAACAATATTCCACGCCTCAATTTTTCTTCCACTGTCTTTAACATATGGCACATCAACTTTAAAACTAACAAATGTGTTAAGTTTTGTTTTTAAAATATTAAATCGATTTTATCTAGTAATGAAACAAACGGAGTTCCTTTGTCAGTGTAAAAAATGTATGATTTCACACTTTTATGGGTGTGATATACTGATACAGGAGTTACACCCAATAAAAAGTGTGAATTCACACCCTTCGTGAGTAAAAGTGATTTCACACTCCCAATAGAAATATGAAATATTAAACACTAATATTTTAAAGAAGTCATACTTCATACAAATATGCTTAATTTTCAATGTATACCTTTTAGAGAATTAGTTTCCTCGAAAATGATGTCTAAAACAGTTATTTTTCAATTTTCATAAACTACATTTTAAAATATATTTATACGTTAACACCATTACATACATAGCAGGAGTATGAAGTTTTATTTCTTCTAAATTGAAACCTTTAAGGGCGTGAATTCTCACTTTGTCAACAACAAGAATCGTATTCATTGGAATCATACTCCAATTACACATTTTTTCTTCTTAAGTTGATATAACAATTTGCTAAGGGATTTTTCAGTTCAGGCGCTCCATAGCTCAAGAAATTCGATTTCTTATCTCTTAAGGAAGAAATTATCTCACATGTTATTGTTCAAATATTTTTGTTACTTTGTAGTGTAACCTGGATAACCTTGAAGTACAAGGTAAACATACAGCTTAACAATGAATAAGCATCGTTGAGCAGAGAATATAGGTTTTAATTTTTCTTCTAAGGATACGAGAGGTATTTGTGATTAATTAAAGATAGCTTATAATTTTATAAAATATTATTATTTATTATAAAATTCTGTCCTAAATTCATAGGTAAAAAACATAATTTGTAATCTGTATTCTTTATTGTTCAGTTGAATATGATTGTTTCCAGGTAACAAACATCATTTTGTCTTCTTTTAATAGGTTGGGCGTGGTTTGGTGATTAGGTGGTATAGATCTGAGAATACATGGTTTGCGTTACAGCAAAAAAATCAGATTCTACACTTTAGGCTGTGGTTGCGTAATAAACGTAACAGTCAAATCCCCCTATTTGACTAGAGTCGCCCAATACTTGGCGGTTGGTGCTGTTTACTGGATGTTTTCCCAGTAGTCTATCAGTTCCTAAATTAAAGACAGCTAACACAGATAATCCTTGTGTAGCTTTGCTCGAATATCCAAACAAACAAAAATACATCTTTCAGTTAAGCTCTATAACTATGAAGCACGTTCTTCATTCAGTAAGTTACAACAAAGAGAAACTGCGTAATTCTGTATACTTTCAACTCTTAATTTTTAATACTTATCCTGTTCAACAATATTATCAGGAAACTGATATTGGCATCTGTGGGAACCTGATGTTGCATACATGAGCTAATTCCATTGTATTAGTTGTTAAATATAGTAAGACAACAGACCTAACATAGATGTAAAGCAGGAGATTACAGTCCAAGCTCATTTGTAAGAAGACTGTTAGCTAAAATATAATTTCGCATTTAATATTCACATTAGGTGCTGTCAACTTAATTATAGTTGAAAATCAGAAAAGCAAATATATAAGTAACCAAATAATAGTTTATAATTTGAGCTCAGAAATATGAAGTCTGTTATCATGCATAATGAGATTCACAATTAATATTCACTTATTAGAAAGCTGCCAAGTTAATCTTGTTTCATAACTGATATCAAGAAATGAAGTGGGCGGTAGCGAAATCGGATTCACAAACGAATACAAAATGGATTTGGAGTTATTTCACCCGTGATTTATTTCTCCAGTGCATGTAAATAACTCATTAAGAAAATTATCGTACAGCCTTGTGGGAAATCTAACTCTCATTTTAGCCCTCATGAACTTTATGACGCATACCACCCACATGTAGCGTAGACCAAAAGGTTAAACTGTACACTGAAAAAATGACCATTTTTCTAAAGAATCATCTAGAACCTAGAATTCCTGAACTAGAACGTGTTTTGACTCACTACATTTTATGCCATCATAAAAGTAGACTATGCACTGCTTTTAATGTAAGTTCGTGAAGCGTTGAAGCAATTTTCCTGAGCTGCAACTACAATCGCGTTACACTTCTGATCGCCATTTCCGGTTGGCTTAATCAGAAGTATAGTTTTTGAAGTTAGTCCTTCCGTTATATACGTAACACGGCAACTATGAGTTACACATTTTTTCTGGGGACTCATTAACATAAATCATTATCTACATCAATCGGTGTTAAAATGCGCAAGGTTACATTTAATTAAATACTTTCTTTTTCATTTAACAGAGTATGTATATATATATGTATATGTATGTAACTGGGAACCAGCTCCCTGATATCATTTGCCTATGAATATGCACAAATACATAAACAGGAGCATATGTGTAGAGACATATATTAATAAACTTTTATATGGCAATATATATCTATCTAGGATTCTTTGTTTTCCTTGTTGAATTATTATTTACGTGCCTTTGCGTTTAATGAAATCTAACGAAAATCCGGGAATGCAAATCATAAAAAAAACTATTCGTCGAAATAGAGAAATTTTCCAAAGAATTTCCATTTTTTTGTTGTTTAATTGACAACGGTTTCTTTATGTGACGAGAAATATAAAATGTAGATGTTCCATTTAACTTTAAGACTAACTGAAAATATTTTCATTATAAAGAAAAAGGCTCTAACTCTTTAATTTTAAATGTTATATTTTTGGGTTCAGAATTAGAAAAAAATGAAAATATATTACATGTCTATAAAAATTAGAGTAAAAAAATAACAAAGGGAACTTTACGTAAAGTACTGGAAATAATCATAGAACATTTGAAGGAAGGGTATAAAATCCAAATACTACAGGAATTCCATCCCTTAACCGCGTGTGAAAATTAAATACACCAAAGTAAAACCTGGTGTTGACAGTTTACACTGTTAGTGTATTTAGTCAAACTAGTCAAAAAGTGCTTCATCAGTACACACCAGTATAAAGCTTGTAATAGTACATACATTCACACTATATCCAACAATAGTAGTTGTGTGAATTCATTTATGATTCCCAGTATTGAAATACTGCATGATAAGCGTGTAAAAGTCAAAGTTTGGCTGTTTAACTACACTCCATGAGAAAAAAAAAAGTGCAGCAAAATTCCGAAGAGGGAACATGAAACCGGTAATATTAATAATCTAATAGCAGTTGTATAGGTAAAAAAACGGAAACTTTCCAAATGTGATGTTAAGTATCTCGGGGTATATTATTTACGAGATAAATGACGATCGAATATAGATCTAGCCAACGTTCTTGCTGTAAGTACAGATGTGGAAATAAGAACAGTAAGATACACATTATATCGAAGTGGTTCAGGGAACGTGTAACCACAGAATAGAAACAAAAAGATGAAAAGATTGATGTGAATTGGACGACAGTCAGAGGAATGATTAAAGTTAGGGATATGTGTTATTTGTAGATGAATGCGAGTCTGAATCGTTTGGGAACATTCAACAACAGCTTGTTTGTCGACGGGGAGTAGAATCCGTGTCATAATTGATAAACAACATCTACAGTAAAACATGGTGGAAGGAGCAGTGCAAGTTTAGATGTCGGTGATCAAAACAAAATGGTTGACACCCTCACTGCTGACAAATACATATACAGATTTATCGTGCTATTTCCCCAGGAACACGACACATCAGGAGGGAATTCACCTTCCACCAAGACAGTGAACCCAAGTAAACATCGAATGTGGTAAACCGATACGTTGACAGTAAAGAAGCGATTGTAGAGCTCGTAATCACTTCCTTACCTGCATAAAATCAAGATAAGAACATTTGTGTAAAAAACTGAGAGTCTCAAAAAGTGACTGAATCTCTTGGTTGTAAATTGGTGGTATAATAAAAAACATTTGTAACAATATTTCACAACCTTACGCTCATATACACTATGAAGAAAAAATAGGCGCTATACAAAATGCAAACCAAAGATATCACATAAAATATACCAGTGTATTGTATAACTTGTCGTTTCGCTTGTGTGTTCTATAATAATGTTTTGTACTAATAATAAATTCACCATTTAGTTGCCATTACTAATTCTTTGTGATTACTGTATATGTATTGCTTGTGTGTTTCCGTTATTATTTCAATTATTGTATCTTTTTTTCTTGTATTAGATTTAGACAATGAGTAGAAGTACTCTTGTTACTCTGTACTAGTAGTGGCCTACATTTCACCTGTATAATATCATCTAACGGTATTCAATTACATTACAAAATTATGCATCTTCTTTTGGTTTTTAGTAAATAGAAACAAATAAAAGTTTATGTTAAAACATTTTCTGGTTAAGTGTTGTATTACTGTTTACGTTATTATTTAACAAACTTAAATATATACATAAACTATTATATTTTCTATGACACGAAAATACAAATATATAGTTATACATCGTATAGAATGTTTAGTAATTTCACAAACAAAGTTTGAAAGACATAATAAAGTGGGAACAATATACTGAATATATTTTTCTCCACTAAACGACCAGAGTGTGTTGATTTATGATTTTACCAAGATGCTTCAAATTAACATAAATATTTCATTTTTCACTACTGAAATGCACTGCAAATGGACTGCATAATTAAATGTATAAAGCTGACTGAAAGTCGGAAGATATCATTACGACTATATATATATACATGAATTATGGTTGAGCATTTAGTTGTTTATTGTCTGTGTTGCTAACTTCACAACAGTTATGTAAAATTTCGTCGATTGTAGCACATGATTTCCTTGAAAAAATACGCCCACACAAAGATGTTGATTGTCCCTGTACTATACCGTTTTGGTTAAGCACAAAGCTACACAATGAGCTATCTGTGCTTTGCCCACCACGGATATCGAAACCCGGTTTCTATCGTTGTAAGTCCGCAGGCATACCGCTGTGCCACTAGGATGGGAGTGTGGGCTGATTGTCCCTGTACTATACGGTTTTAGTTAAGTACAAAGCTACACAATGGGCTATCTGTGCTTTTTCCCACCACGGGTATCGAAACTCGGTTTCTAGCGTTGTAAGTTTGCAGACATACCGCTGTGTTACTGGGGTGTGGGTGTGCTGATTGTCCCTGTGGTATAGCTCTAGATTTCAGAGTTGGCAAGTTAGATTTAAATCTATACGATACCACTCATTATTCTCTACACTTCAAACTGAGAGTACGTTATGAGAGTGACAGGCTATCTATTATTGTAAACAGTAGGTGGTAGAGTGCTGCTGAGTGGCTGCCTTCCCTCTTGTCAGTAGTTCAACATTAGGGACGACGACAAATAACCTTAGTAGCTTTACCATAAATACAAATACACAATACAATTAGATATTGTTTATTGGTTAGTGTTTGGAGTAGCATTATATCATAATAAATTGGATGATTCATAATATCTTCTTTTTTTAAACTGGACCTATATGGATTTTCAATAAGAAAAACTTAATAGTATCTCGACCGCTGCCGTCGAAGCCTTTCTCCGAATATCACAACTCATCAGGTCGGCTGGGCATGCAATACCCAACGTTTTGATGGAAATTATTTTTATGTTAATCATCTACAAGATATCAATAATTAAGTTATATACCGCATTATACAAGCGAAGCTTGATCTGTAGGTCAACATTGATCTGTCAGACAACGTTTGTGGCATTACATCATGATAAAGTGATGTTATACTAGCAGATGTTCGTTGAAACAGTTCAATGACAATTTTTCGATAAATCGTGATGAACAAATATAAAATATGCAGTTAACCCAATCCCTTGGATCAGAGCGTATATAATTGTTTTGTAAAAAACAAACATATCGTGGGTCGATG
>NW_013665672.1:823727-839489 GCF_000517525.1 Limulus polyphemus | reverse complement strand
AAAGGAGTGGTGAGAGGACGGACCCTTGGAAAGGGGATGTTATTCCTCAACACCACCACAATTCACTTTCACTGCCACACTAAACAACACAACCCACCAATTTCGCAGATAAGACAGTTAAACAAACTAATACAACATCTGAGCTGCAAAATCACTTGAGTCACTCACACAATAATCTAGGTGTTTTTACTATTAACTTACTAGCCTTTCTTACCGAGTTATGCACATTTCTACCAGGGCATGACACCACCATGGAAAAACATAATGCACTCATTAACCACGTTCGCAAATCAGTTAGACAACTATTTTCAAGTAACCAACCTAAAGCCTCACCACATTACACTTCGCATCGAAGCCCGTAAGCGGAAAGCAGAATCTTCAGAAACACACTAAACATCCTACACACAAAGTGTCAGGGACGTCTAGATACCAACTTGAGATTCTCGACCTAAACAGCAATATCGACGCAGACATAATTATAATTTCAGAAACAACAGCTAAAGAAAATCTAACATAAACATTCCAGGCTTTAAATATTTTTCGCGCCATAAAACAGACGAAACAAGAAGCATAGTTACTTACTTTAAAAATCATCTCTCTCACCGTATAAGTACTGAAACAGACACCTTCTCAAAAGTTAACGAAAGTATCCTATGTAAAATCAGGCTTAACAACAGGCAGTCAATTCCACTTCTAGCCATGTATTGTTCTCCCAGTAAACCGTTAGACAAACTTCCTTCTAAACTGTTTATTCATGTATTTTAGTAGGAGACTTCAATGCCCTCCACACCGATTTCCACAGCTACCGCACTAACGCCAGAGGATTAGCCCTTCACACCTTGTTAGAAAACAACATGCACGTCATAAATACTAACAATCCAACAGTACCATGCAGTCACCGACTCTTACAACATTGTTGACCTTGCTATAATATCGGACTCAACCCTACCGTTCTCCCGGAACTTCTCAGTACATTCAGTTGTGTCCAGCGATCATTTCCCCATCTCTTTCACTCTGCAAGTTACCAGACAAGACATATCCTTAAACTTCCTTCCAGTTTTCAATTACACGAAAACCGACTGGAAAAACTTCAACACTTCGTTAGACTCTCTTTTACCTAATCTTATTACCATGATAGCATGCAAAGACAGTCTATATATTTACGTAGAAAAGGTTACGAAAGCCATTACTCAAACAACACAAGAGACAACCCCCATAGCAGAAAGACGTAACACACTACAACACTGGAAACTTCATCCAGAAATACATAACTTACTTCTTGAAAGAAAACTCCTAAGAAGTTTTATGACAACACGAGACATATCACTAAAACCACAAATCAATACAATACATGGTCAGATTAAAAGAAAAATGATAATTCTGAAAAATGACGACTGGTTGCAGTTTTGTAACACACTAGACAACATACAAAACCAACTAAAGCATTTTGTAAAAAAAAACAAATCTTTAACATCTGAGAAGAACAACAATACATTATTTCACCACATATTCTCCACGTCAATCGAATCACAAACACCACCAGATATTCCTGACTTATTTAACAGAAAAACCTCTGTAGGCGAACTTAAAACAAACATAAGATCGCTAAAAAACTCAGCTCCCGGCCATGACGGTATCAGTAACATAATACTCAAAAATGCAACAAACTACCTATTACTACATTTACTCAACATTATGAATATATCATTTCTATCAGGCTATTACCCGGAACTATGGAAAAAAGCTATCATCACAATTATCCCCAAATATTTCTAATCCGGACAATTTCATACCAATCATTCTATTAAGCTGTTTAGGTAATCTACTCGAGCACAAACATACTATTCATTTATTGTGAAAACAACAATTTGTTACCAAACATTCAAAACTCCTCCCGTAAAGACAGACAAACTGTAGACCATCTAACCAGATTAACTGAATATATTCACAAGGCATTCAACAATAATCAAGCTACGCTAGCTGTATTCTTAGACGTAAAGACAGCTTTCGACTCTGTCTGGCACAATGCCGTTAGATACCGCTTACACCATACTGAAGTGAATAACACAATACTTAGATGGATATCTAATTTCATTTGTGATCGTATAGCCTCGGTTAAAATTAACAACACAAACTCAAAATCATTTAACGTTAATGCTGGAGTCCTCAAGGGTCCGTCCTCTCACCACTCCTTTACATCCTTTTTGTTTCAGACACAAGCCAACCCTTTATGCTACACAAATAACAAGACTACGAACACTATGCAAAAAGAGTCTAGTCACTTGACATTAAAAACCTGCAACTTGAAGACGAGGGTCTAGTCACTTGGCATTGAAAAACCTGCAACTTGAGGAAGAGTCTAGTCACTTGGCATTAAAAAACCTGCAACTTGAGGAATAGTCTAGTCACTTGGCATTAAAAAACCTGCAACTTGAGGAAGATAGTCTAGTCACTATTTATCGCTTTCTAAGATCTACCACATGAGAATTACTCGTCTTTCATTGACCAACTGTCATAAAGGGCTTACAAGTATATATGTATACATATATTATATCTTTTTGTTATAAATATATGTATATTTTTGTTCCCCGATAAGACAGCGGTAAGTTTACGGACTTCCTGTACCAAAATCCTGGGTTCGAATTCCTGCGGTGGACACAACAGATAGCCCAATGTGGCTTTGCTTCGATAAGTAAACAAACTATTCCCTGCTATTGATTCTTATGAAGTGCACGTGTCTTTCGTTGTCAAACTGTGATATAGTAGTTATAAGTATATCTTCCTGTTCTATTTTTTATCTCTTAATTATTAGTGATTTCCATAAAGATACCAGAGTGCACGTGTCTTTCATTATCAAACTGTGTGATATAGTAGTTATAAGTATCTCTTCCTGTTCTATTTTTATCTCTTATTTGTTAGTGATTTCCATAAAGATACCAGAGTGCACGCGTCTTTCGTTATCAAACTGTGATATAGTAGTTATAAATATACCCTCCTGTTTTATTTTTACCTTTCTTTGCTAGAGAGTTCCATAAAGATATCAGAGTGCACGTGTCTTTCGTTATCAAACTGTGATATAGTAGTTATAAATATACCCTCCTGTTCTATTTTCTTATCTCTTATCTTTGTTAGTGATTCCCATGAAGGTATTAGAGTACATGTGTTAAGAACGATATGAAGTTGATGAGTTAATGGACGAAGTAGGACGAGCTCAGTAAATGAACGAACAAGACATGAAACAAGGGAATCTTGGATTCGATAGGAACTGAGCAAATTACTGATGCGCCATTACAGCTGCAGCTTACGACTGTGGTAATCGTTATTTTTCTAATAGCTTCCATTTTTGAAAATACTAATTCGAAACTTGTCAAATACAGTTTTTCTTAACCTAAAATATATCCCCTTTCATTCGAATGACCCCTGTACCTCTCCAAATAAGATAGACGTTTATAACAATAAAGTAAGCCAATTAAGCAAACAAATATTAAGAGAAAATAATGCGTTTAATAGTTATCAATATAGTATCTTTAAGAACGTATCAATGAAACAGTGGTAGAATATTGCTAAGCAACTGCACGCGCGTGAGTATGCACGGACTGCTCTTCTGCACGTGAGAAGAGCTAAATTCGTCCATTAGTAAATAGTCATGGATAGAATACTGAAGTTTTGATCCGGCTTTTACAATGCTTTTAATATAGACGATTATTCACAGTTGATTCACAATTTTGCAATAATGAGATGGAAAATCAATAAGTAGAACAGTGTTTCAACATATTAGTTTCTCTCAGACCGAACTCGTAAGAGTTATGTAGTTTTGCCTTAAGGTTTGATTTTTATTCTATTTATATTTATCTGACTATATTGTAGAATATTTTGAAAACTAAATTTAAAATAACGGGATCTTAGTAATCAATTAATCACAACTCGATACAAACAAAACTAAGCTTCTGCATTATCACGTAATTCTATTTAATGGCGCCATCTTTTGACTGTTATCAAGCTAAAATATTTAATAAGAGCTACTGTATGTACTTCATACTATATATTTCGTATTTTATCCAACTCACTGGTATTGTACAAAAGGCTTTTTAGGCAGAGTCTTGTAGGAAATAAAGAGAGATAACAAATATATATTTCCATACCTCTTATTCGGAAACTGAAATGGACTAATTAAGATGAATTTGGAAAATGACAAGTTTAAATTAATGTAGTTTACGTGAGTTTTATCACAAATGATAGGCCTATTGATATTCAATGCTTCGCATACTTTTTGGTGTATAAGCCACAACTTTTAAAAGTCTTATGCTGTATATGTTTATGGAATTTCAGAACAACCTTATTTTCTACTCTAAAGACCATTGTTTTCGAAGCTACATCAATTAACATAATGTACCTAAAGTACGAATTATATCTAGTTCAATGTTATCTCTCCCTTTTCCTCAGTTGCTCTTAATCAAACTTATCTCCAAATATTGTCATAGCTTCGTCAGATGTTGCTTATAAGCTTTCTTTCTACCCTCTTTCTGGTGGAAAATGATTACCTGCCCATAAGAGCTTACCTCCTAGGTCATCCTTCACGGCCACTAAATTTCGTATTTTAGACTAGCCGATTGGCCTTCTTATCGCCGCCACCTTGCTGCTGTTATCCTTCCTGCTGCTCCGACTCTTATCCTCTGTACATATGCCCTTGAGCATCTTATAACTTCTGCTGGGACTTCTCATATCTCCATTAGCTATTTTGTATTTCACAAGCCAGCTCTACATGCAGTGAAACTTCTTCTCTCCTCGTCCATTTTGCAGGATTATCGCCCGATCTCATGACTTTCCTTTCCTTTTACGTCATTGGAGTTTACAATGCACAACAAAAATCTTTGTAAGAATTACTCATAGACCAGAAAAGTTCGCTCCCATTTCCAATTTTTGTGAACCACTAGAAAAGTGTTTCTTCCCTAGAAAAGGCTACTATTTTCGCCTCTTACTGTAAAAACCTGTTTCTAGCACCTGATCGTCATCTTCTGGATCATTCAAACCTGATGTCATCTTCTCACTCATAGTTAGCTCTCTTCCACATCACTGTTTAAGACAAACGATGTATTAAGGATCGCCGTAATACACCCCTGAAAATTGATGGAGTCACTTATTGTCATCTTTAACGTGCCCCTGTGAGTTTCCTCATCTTCCTAGCGATGTTCTTCTTTTGTCTCTTCCAGTTCGGCTTTTGCCCTGTCTTTTGAAAGACTTCCTCCATTCTCATCTTTTTTGAAACCTGATAAGCTACCTACTGGTATTAGTTCATATTGTCCAACCAACCTTAGTAGCGTTTTCGGCAAACTCCTTGAACGGATAGTTGTACAATACCTTCACGTTTTCTTCCCCAACCGTCACTTCCTGATGATTATTCAAGCAAGGTTTTACTTGGTCAACTTCTCTCATTGTTTTATATCCTTTCCAGCGACGCCAATACCAACAGACTTTCCTGTTTGATTTGATTTTGAAAGAGATTTGAACTCAGTTTGAATGATAAACTACGTGACCTTTCATTACCATTATCTTGTCCCACTGATTTGCTCATTTTAGGTGTTCGCTGGGCATCTATCTCCATCAGTGGTATTTTTCCTGATATTTTGTTCTTCCCACTGGGGTCCCTGAGAGATTAATACTCTCTCCTTTCCTTTATATTGTTTTTACTTAGCGGATATACTCTGTTCAACTTTACCAGTATGCTAATCTTACTTGTTCAACCATTGTTACTCTTAACAAAAACATTCAAATTGGTGCCTTCATTTGGTCTTACTCTTAATGTAGCCAAAACACGGAGTAATTTGTTTGGTCTCGTTAATACCATCCTTGTCGCGACTCGTTCTTGTTTAATGTGGCCGTAGATAAAGTTCTCATTCAGCTATCTTATATGGTGTCATTTTTGATAAGCATCTCACGTGGAAAACCCAAAAGTCAAATCTTTAGCAAAAAAGTGTTTAACAGGAACCTCCCGGGGTTTGAATACTCCATTTCTTACCTACATTGTTTGATGTAGGGACATACAGTCTGGAATTCTGTTCCTTAATGCTATTATGGTCAACTACAGGTTTTGTTGTGTAATGCACTTCAATTAACCGTTCATTTTAAATTACTTAATCCCATCAAGGACCTTTATTCTCGCATTCATTTCCTGCATATTCTCCTGAACTTATGTACATCATGCACTGTATGTTTCACCATCATGACATTTTTTGAACTTATTACATAACAATATCCCCCCCCTCGAGGAAGGTCATTCCTCCTGCTGAACACCTTATCAACTTATTCTTCCTTTATTTTCCAGTAGGGGATCATGACCGTATAGTAGCTTTACTACTTGATATTCATCCTTCCTAACTTTGGTTATTTCCAAATGTAGCATCTGATGGCTACACTCGAAGTTCCTTTTACTGTGCTCCATTTTTTTACCTCATGATCACCTCATTTTTTCATCATTTGTTTCTCCTACACAAATATTGTACTTGCAGCTGTCCACTAATGATATTCTCTCATGGCTGAAGATAGAGTGTAACCCTTCGATGACCAGCCAGGGTTGAAATGAAATGACGATTTAAAAAAAAAGGCAACTTTTGCTTCTCATTGTTCCAGCTCAAATGATGTGTTTTAGTGCTGAACAAAAGGCATTCTGGGTAGTGACTCATAGGAGACAAAAGGTAGCTTTGAAATGATGATTTGACACACCTCTGATTTGTGATTCTAAATGGACAAATTAAGAAGAATGAAGAGGAAAAAAACTATGTCATTTACATGATTTTTATCACAAATGCTAGTCTTATTGGTTTCTAATATTTCACCAGCATTTGACGTTTAAACTGTTGCTTCTTGTCATATTTTTATATTAGAATAAATAAATTTGATTACAATAGTAAAATAAAATAAATATGTAGTTTTAAAAATAATGCTCAAGATCCTTTGCACAAGTTTTTTACATATCGGTTGAACTGCTCAAAGTCAGTGCTAAAGAGAAACAAAATTCCTCCCCTCCTTACTACCAAATGTTAGCGTTTCCCGCCTTTTCAAGTGTTTTAGAACATACTACTATGTTAATACCAGATGGTTTACGTCTCAAACTTACAGAATTATTTTAAATAAAGGAAAACTGTGTTTTGAGTTTCATATAAAACTTTGCACTTAGGGGGTTCAAATAATCAAATATGTTTCATATCTATGTAATGTATAAGAGTATAGATGTTTATATGTGGCGTGTATACAATTAACGTAAAATAACAAAATAAATTGTATAGAATCTTAAGCTCAATACTTGATGAGGCGGGAAACTAAATATTCAGAAATGCGTTCTCCTCTTAAGTATATTTAGTATTGATAGTTTATTGAGGTTTAAAATATGCACTATTATTGGCTATTTTAGTCATTCATATCATAAGAACACCTGACAAACCACCTGTTGCCAGTTCAGCAACATTTTTTGAAGCGTGATCAACATCTATTAAGCAGGAAACTAATATTAACAATTCTCTATTCTTATGAAAAACACTTAATTTTTCAACATTACGTTCATAATTGACTTCCACACAGATACTAAGATTTAGATTGTCACATTCTACAATGATATTTATTACTTTCTTGAAAAAAATCAATCAATAGATAACTATGGTTTTACATCTTCATTTATCATAAGTATGGTAGTAGTTATAGTAGGCAGATGTGCTACGTGTGCAATACAATGCAAAATCACAAACATACTGCAAACAGCATGTAAACACAATTTTATAAACACTTTACACACACTGTTGATTAGCAAACGAACCAATTGCAAAGTAACAAGCCATCAAAGCACTAGAGAAAGTCGGTAGAGTAAGAACAGACATTTCACAATAACACAAGTTTGTCAATCTGACTGACTGACTAATGTTGTTGAAAAGGAATAGCTCTCTCTTGATTTCACCTTATGCAAATCTAAATGCACATGATTGAATTATGCTACATTGGCTAAAAGCGTTTTTCTTAGTTTTATTTATAACCTTGGTAATACTAAGTAATAATAATAATAACTATTTTAAATAACTAATACAAGGTAATTTTAAACATGTGAATTTTTTCTCTCTTATCACACTTTTAACATCATCTCACCGGTACTGGATTTCTTGTTTAGATCAGGTGCTAAGTTCTTTATGACTAATGTTTCATTTATTCTTAGCCACTGCTCTTCTTCAGCCTTTTCGATAATTTGGAACTGTTCAATTGAACTGTTCAACAGCTCTGGACTGAAAACAAAAAGGATAATTTGTATAATTCACCTTTGCATTGTTTTCAAACTAAGTGTGACCTATTGACATCTAAGGTTGTACTTGACACAGGAAACAAAACGAGAGAAAAGGAGAAAAATTTATGTTGATGACCTGGAAAAGGCTTTGTTTCAGTGAATAGAGTATTACTGAACGTATAGAGATAAGGTTAGAAACAGTGATGCTGAATATGCGAAAAAAGCCTTAGCCATTAATCGAACCAAAGAAAAGGCTGCCACCTCGGCGAAATGGAAGAAAAACTATAGTAACTATATCAGTAAACGCCAGCAAAGTCAGGAGATAACTCTAAGAAAAGCTACCAGAAGGATAGGCCTCGAGCCCAGTCACTCTCGAGACTTAGAACCAAGAAGATCTGAGATAAGTGTAAAAAATTAGGAAGTAGGAATAAGAGTAACAAAAAGTAAGACAAGGTAGGAAAGGTGGTTTTTGACTCATGCAACCTCAAAGTTGGTGTGGCTATCGTTCTGCCCATTCCAACTTCGAGGTTTCACTTTGAACTTTAATCCAATTAAAGAGTTTTATCAGTAGCTAATCCTTTCTAAATACTCAACAAATTTAAAAAATCAGTGGTTTTGATACTATTCTTTTGGCCAACCTCTTACAAGTCAGATAAACATAATGTCTTCCATGAACAAAGTTGGCGCTTTCTGTCTCATTTCCAACATTAACAGTGTTTCAAATGCCAGAGATTTAAGCACTCGAAACCCAACTACATGGCTAACCCAAGATGTGTTAGAACTACCCTAATGAAGGTTAACAAGTTAAAAGCGCTAACTTTCAAGGTTTCCACGCAGCAAGTTACAGAACCTGCCCTAACTATCAAGCCATCAGGAACTGATTAAACCCGAACTTAGCACAAGTTCCAACAACACAGCCCACAGCACCAACACTGGCTTTCAACCCGACATATACACTTCCAAAACAGCAAACCAGACCTCACTGCTCCCAACACCACCACACTACCTAGGAAGAGAGTCTAGTCACTTGGCATTTTAAAACCTGCAACTTGAGGGGGTCCTCGGGGAGTGACATAGAGGGGATTGGCGTTCGGATGTGATCCTTTTTATGCCACCTTCTTGTGATACTATGTCTTCCTCGTGCATTAAATGGCTACGTTAGAGGGTAACCATAGTAAAAAAAAGATTTCCTGAAGTTAGTTGTTTGCTCGTTATTATTTACAAAAAATCTTAAAATTAAAGTTGTAAATATTAAGGTAATTTATATTCCTAAGTTAAATTACCTTTTTTAAAATACACACAAGCAAAATATCAAGAGGTGTATAGTTTCCACAACCAGATTTAAAGGAGTACAAGGTGTAAATCAGCACTAAATCTTCATTGTAAGCTAGCTCTATAATTTGATCTTTAAGGGTTACCATTATAGAGATAAATTCGAGTTTGAAAACAATAGATGACAGTTACAGCACAAAGTAGCCTAGTTTTCAGGTGTAAAGACTCATGTCAAGATAAAGGTATGCCTTGGATAAGAATTTGAATTATAAGACGTTTGGTTATCGCGTGATATTAATTTGTTCAAGGTATTTTTAATGTATATTAGTATTTTGATTTACAGTTTTCATACGCATGACCTGAGATTTACCAAAGTTAAAAGTTACATGAAACCAATATGAGTATGTGAGTACATATGTTTGATTAATATAACAGTTACACATTAGATGAAATGTGTAATTGTTTGTGAGGAAATGAAAAGACGTAAAATATACATTTCATTAATTAAATGAATTACCGGAAAGTGGTTAATGGGTTATCGTTTCCATACGAATAGGCCCAGTATTACTATAGTATGTATGTTCTATATACAAAAGATAATTAAATCTGGATCATGATACATTATCGCATAAAGTAAGATGAAAAATAAATAAACCTTTTCCATTAATTTGATCCGTGTTTAATCGTAACGTTTCTTTTCCTATCGTATTGATTCGCGGATTATGTGAAACAGTTTACTTGATCGCATGCTTATAATGCTGTCGAAGCTATGTGTTAAAAATGGTAACTGGTATACAATACTAAACCTTCTATAGCGTGCAATTCTGAGTCCCCAGACTATTATACAATGTGAGTCGGAATGAGCTCCCCTATCCTTTCTATTTCTAAGGGGTTGTTTATAAAAACTTGAATGAAAACGATGTTACGAAACTAATTATCTAGTTTAGTAGTTTCTAAACATAATATGACATCCATAACAGTTCCCAGATCTCATTTAAAAACTTTCTTTAAAGTACCGAATTAAAAGCAATTATTCTGTACCTCTGCCAAGATATCTATTTTAGCTTTTAACGTTTTCTAAGAATATATTTTAACAAAGAGTTGCTCATAGCCATTAACATAACTTTTAAATGCAGGCAGAATTACTTGTCAAAATCTATGTCACTTAAGTAAAACAGGTCAGTAAAAAAATTATATTAAAACCTTCAAGTCAACAGGGCCTAGGAATGTTTCGACAAAACTATACTTGAAGTTATTGAAATGGTAACAAATTCAAGTATCTCCTGCACGTTCTAGTTCAAGTGTCAATTCTAACAGTTATCGGTGATTCAGAGTTCTACTTTAATGCGGTGTGCGTACCCTACAGAGGCGACATGATAGTTTTGTTTTATTGCTTTCTTTTAATTCCCTTACCTGAATTTATACAGGATTGCTAACTATGTATTACAAAGATTAAATAGTGTGGGTATGTATTTGTAGTTCCTTTAAAAACTTTTTTGAAAAGACCAAAACAAGATTTATCCTATCAGAAAAATATTTTCTAACGTATATCGTATCTTAGTTTAAATTTTATAGAATTAAATAGTATGTTTTATGTATTATATAGTTGAAACTTTCTTAGGAGCTACTTAACACTTCCGCAAAGGTCTTTTAATTTTGATTATAGAAGTTTAAGGGCAATTTTTTACGATTCATACTTCTGTGTATTTCATTCTTCAGCGAACAACAGTGACACATTGGATCACATAGTTACAGCAAATATTCATACAATCCTCCGTTGCCATTTGCATTACTATCGATTGTGCTCATTCCGATAGTCGTGAATATTGATAGTAGATGGCCAGGATCTGATGGTCATTATTTGTTGATAGTGGATGAGCATGATCTCTTGATTATGCTCAATCTGATGATCATGATTTACTGATAGTGCACATTCTGTGTATGTTGGCAAGGCGTTTGGTCGTACTTCGAGTGTGTATGTTTGGATGTTGGCAAAAATTTGGTCGTACCTCAAGTCTGTGTGTGCTGGCAAAGCATTTGGTTACACCTCTAAACTGCTTTTGTTGGCAAAGGTCTCAGACATATACCTCAAACCTATGCTTGTCGCCAAAAAAGTTTTATCATACCTCAGTATTAACAAGTTATATCAAAAGGTCTTATTTATCAAAATAAATTGCATAATCATGAAATGCAACCCACTACTCCATTTATTTGTTTCTCTTTTTACCTAAGCCTTCTGTATTAAGATAATTTAAAATCAGTTTAAATATTTTGATTGCATTCAGTTCACGTGTACCAAGCAGATAATTCATGGATCTTTTCATCTTGGAGTTCATGATTGTTCAAGTAGGAGAAAATGTTTAAATTTCAGTTCATGAAATAACTATTTCAAAGGTGAAAGAATGTGACTTTCTCCTGTGTCATATAATAATGTATTGATGCCTGAAAGTCTTTCTCCTTATCCTACAACGGCATTTAATCTTTTATATTTGAAAGAACCAAGATCATTCTGAGTTAGCAGAAGGTTTATTGCATGAGCTAAATTCGTCTTAAGGTTTTTGAGCCAAGGTGATGACATTGTTACATAAACAGAGGATGACTCGAAGATTTTGTTGTAACATGAGATCTAAACACTTCTGTAAGGTCATTGTTAGACCTAAGTTTAACTGTCAGGACAATAATATATAAGAATAACAAGTAAAGAAAGTATACACTTTGTTTTATATATTTATATTTACAGCAGCGCTAAAGTCCTATAGAGTACTAACTTTGGATAAACCTGGCTCCCATAACTATTGTTGTTGTTGTTTCAGCGCAAAGCTATACAATAGGCTATTTACGCGCTTCCCACCGAGATGAATCGAACTCGAGTTTTAGTGTTCTAAATCCGTAAACTTACCGCTGACCTACCGGGGGAAACTCTTATACTGTTCAATAAGTGAAATATTAAATTTTTAGTTACATCAATAGAGAGTGAAACAGTATAATGATGGATGAAGTCTGGAGATTCATAAATATGTCTGCATAAATTTTGTCTGTACCAGAAGCATGGTTTATAATAGCAACTAAATCTAATAAGTTTAAGAAAAAAACAATTATGTAAACCTTGTGTTAGAATATACTGGTAACGAGATTACCATGTCGTACAAATAGGAGTATGAATCAAAGAAATTACGATATATATTTGAGATTATTTTGTAATGATTACGTTCTTCTTCAACAAACCATCGGTTTGGGATAAGTATAACAATATGTTCTTTACTCGATAAGCACAATCTTAAGGTACTCTAGATGAGTAGAGTTTGAAAATACATACTGTCATATGTTTTAATCTGTTTAAGAATGCTCATAATAAATAAGCGCATTAAAAGAAATTAATTTAGTAAATCTGCATGATTTTATTTTATTTCCTTAGTTTTTTATCCTATAAGGCCTGCCACATTCACTTCAGTGCTATAGGATTAGAAACGCATATATTCAAAATATAGTTATATTTTTTGTTTATTTGAAATTAAGCACAACGGAACACAATAGGCTATCTGTGTTGTGCTCACCGCAGGTATCGAAACCCGGTTTTTAGCGTTATAAGACT
Organism: Limulus polyphemus; assembly: GCF_000517525.1. Lineage (NCBI taxonomy): Eukaryota > Metazoa > Arthropoda > Merostomata > Xiphosura > Limulidae > Limulus > Limulus polyphemus. Next base: position 826,362 of record NW_013665672.1, on the reverse strand, counting down.
TCAGTCTTATCGTTGTGTCACAGGGAGGCTAGAAATTAAGAGAATTATCTAGAAATCTAGGATTGGTAAAATACTTTGGTTATCATAAAATATAAATCTTAATCCAATTCAACATACATAAACTTGAAATAGTATGAAACATAAAATAGTATCATAAAAGAAAAAAAAATGGTTAGCATAAAACCCAATGTATGAAAAACAAAAGAACAGCTTAAGATAAACAAAAACTTGATCTACATACTAAAACTTTATTCAACATAAAACATATAAAACTTAAGATATATATATATATACACACACACACACATAAAGTTTTGGTTACCATAACTCATAACTTCGATCAATACAGAAGAGACGAACTTCGACTTATATAACATGAATCAATCCTCAAGAAAAGTCGTATTAGAATTGAATCAACACTCAAGAAAAAACACACTAAACCTATATCGATACAAAACACAACTTTAATTAACGAACAATGAAATTTTATTAATCTTAATTTCCTCATGTAAAAAACCAGAAGGCGTTACATCAGTAACCGCTTTGTTCAGTTAATTAGCGGTAAGAGTTTGTTCGCGCCATGTTACTAACAACTTGAAAGAAATAACGGTTTAGATTTCAAAGTTTCATGCATAACAGAATGAAATAACCATACACATGTGTCTAATTATACTATTATTATTATCAAAAATAAAATAGACATTATCACGAACACAAGCGTTTTGTTTTATAATATCGATAAGTTTGTAATAAGAACACGGGCCTAATGCTATTCATTTTAATAAATTAAAAAATGAGTCGCATTACAGTTTAATTACACTGGTTCAAAGAACTAAATTTAATTGGTGAAATATCGATATGTAGATAGGAAATAAATCTAAATTATAATACTTTTCAAACATCTATATACTGCAACATTTCTGATTAACCTTCACTCGTATATATAGTAACATTTCTCTCATTCTAGTAACACCTCTTTGAACGAATATAATTGCTATGGTCACCACGAAAAAACAGGAATGTGTTATACTGTTTGAATCATTTTTTGATTAAGAAAACGCCTAAAGTAAGTATCCACAAACAGAGAGGAAAAAGTGAATTAAAGTAAAAGTTTAGCAAAGATAATCCAAGTACACAGCTGCCATCATCTAAATTGTACGTTCAAATGCGTATCATTAACACAACGAAATATTTTGAGTAAGACCTGTCGTCGTTTATGGAACTTTTGTGTAAACCTAGTCAACGGCGACTCGCGCACATCCGCCCTCTTATTTGAGCTGACGAAAGGTAAGAATCCACTTCCAACAATACTACCCCTTCTCTGGTTAAAAAAAAAGAATTTTACAGTTACTTTTATAGCGTTACCACGGTCTCAAAGTGCTAATCGTGTTCTGACGGCAACGGAACGTGAACAATGAATTTTCAGATTCATAGTCTGGGCATATTGACCACTAGGCCACGCCTAAGCTTTATGACCAGTAAGTAAATATGTTTGCATATCAATGAAATATTCAAATTACTGTATTTTAGATACTGCTTGAAATTGAATATGGCGTAATAAAGTAAACTTTGTCTCTTATGTGTTATGGTGTATTGTTTACATGGAATAACTTGACGTAAGCTTACTTTGAAAAATAGTATAAACAGTTCAAAAAGTATTTACTTAATCAAACAAAATTATTATAAGCTCTCGGACTACGACAGAGTCCATACTCAGGAAAGTTCAAGTTGTTAAATATCTCAGTGAGTAAGAATATATAAAATATCTTAACGACCTTAAATTGGCATTAAAACCTTGCAACTTAAGGAAGATGGTCTAGTCACTTGGCATTTAAAATCCTGCAACTTGAGGAAGAGAGTCTAGTCACTTGGCATTAAAACCTTGCAACTTATAACGCTACAGCCCAGGTTTGATGACAATATGTTAAGTCGTTTGCCAGTTATAAAAAGACACAACTCATAGGGACGATATATGATCCTCGGGCACTAGCCGGGCTTTTTTTCGGTCCCGGCTAGTGAAAGCGGGTTTTCTCGGGGCACTCCTTGGGCCCACTGATCCCTACCAGGCCCTGAAAAACCACGTTTGCTTTGGTTTCTTTCAGTACATTTGTCAACAATCGTTCTCGACTTATTTCTTCTGCAAAAACAAACTGCCTCTGAACAACCTGCCTGTGCTACGCCTTCGGCTTCACTTTCTCCCACTTACATCAATATTACCACCAGTGCATGTATGTATGTGTGTATATAGGTATATATATATATATATACATGTATATATATGTGTGTATATATATGCATTCAATATTTATTTATTTATATATTTTTTCTCTTCTTTTTCAATCCATTTTTTCGCCCACTTTGCCCATAATAACGATGACCACTTTACAAACTTCTAATCTTTAACCTCGAGTAGGGTGAAGGAGGATTGCTCATCTTCGAGCACCGTTGGTGATTAATAGTTTTCTCTAACCTATTAACTTAACACCAAAATAACTGACATAGACCACAGCGGAAGACACAGAGGCTCCGAGGGGTAGCATGTGATGTTCATATCCAAAAGCCATAACGTTCATGTCGGTTTAGATGACAGGCTATAAGTGGACACAATTCAGAAGAAAGACATAGGAACTCCGAA
>NW_013665672.1:820543-822743 GCF_000517525.1 Limulus polyphemus | reverse complement strand
GGTCCGTCCTCTCACCACTCCTTTACATCCTTTTTGTTTATAACATCCCCTTTCCAAGGGTCCGTCCTCTCACCACTCCTTTACATCCTTTTTGTTTATAACATCCCCTTTCCAAGGGTCCGTTCTCTCACCACTCCTTTACGTCCTTTTTGTTTATAACATCCCCTTTCCAAGGGTCCGTCCTCTCACCACTCCTTTACATCCTTTTTCTTTATAACATCCCCTTTCCAAGGGTCCGTCCTCTCACCACTCCTTTACATCCTTTTTGTTTATAACATTCCCTTTCCAAATCTAAGATATGCATACTTCTCACAATATGCTGATGATATTACTGTTTGGAGCATCTAGGGAAACTAGTGTAATTGGTGTAATAATCCAATTAAAACAACAGGAATTATATTTCGACACAGCTTTAACAAACATTTCAAAAACGTTAAAAACATTTAAACTCAAATTAAACGATACTGAAATAAAATTATGCCCCACAACCAAGTTTCTAGGTATAACCTTCGACTGCCGCCTTACATAGGCTTAATATTTCAGAAACATTCACAAATCCATCAGCAAACCCATCGTACACTTCAGGATAATTGCAGGTAAGAACAAAGGTTACAAACCACAAACTATAACAAAAATCTACTACATACGCTTCCTAATAGAGCGCGGATGCCAAGTACTAGTAAAATTCAAACAAGCTACAGCTTCAACAGAACAAAGTCCTTAAACTAGCCTTAAGACTTCCTAAATTTACCCCTACAAGCTACTTACACAAAACATGCAACATATAAGCAATCAATGAAAGATTATCATCCCTAGCTAGCATTCAACTACTACAGTAAAGCAGAGAAAAGAAACTCCCTAATTACTGCCCTTCACACGAGGACAAGCACCTCATACAAAACAATGTCCCCAAACAACGCATACCTAGCTACGAAACAAACGTAAATACATATAAAAGTTCTCTATAACCCATTCATGTTGTTCTAATTTCAGCTCTAGGCACAGAACAGGTAGGCAATCGGCGCCAATCTTGTGAAAGTGCGTTTTCTCGGGAATCTCCCGTTTCGCCCCACATCAAATTCCTCGGCACTCTTGGATTTTCTGATCCCAGCCACTAGGTGACCCTGTTCATAAGGCGTTTATTGAGATATGCTTTGTCGATTGCTGTTGTCTTGCTTCTTCTCATCATCGTCGTCATCAGCTCTGGTCTTCTCTCTGCTTCCTGGACTCCCAGACAACTGCCACATCTCCACACCAACCAATTATGAATCAACTCTGAAATTTCTTTTAACTCTACGATCTAGCAAAATTTTATTTCTCGAGAGCTGGGCGAAGGGGAATATCAATATCCCTGAACACCCCAGTTTAGGAAAGTTCATCTTTCCTTTAAAAACTAAATACTAGCGACGGTTTTTAATTTTTTTTCTATAATTAGTGACTGAAACAAAATTTACAACAGAGAAATTTAGCTATAAACACCTATCATTTAGTTCGAACAATTACCAACTTACAAAATGCACACGAAGTAAGGAATGAGCGGAACAATGGCCACACCCACTTTGACCCACGTGTCAAAACCGAGTGTTGTAATGTTATTCTGCCCTATCCTACCTTGTTTTCTTACTTTTTGGAGCTCCCATTCCTACTTCATAATTTTTTTATCTAAACATGTTTTACACTTGTTAAACGTGTTTTTACCATCCAAATAAGTCAAATATAGCTATACATAAGATGAATGAAAACAACCAGAACTTTAAATCAAGTGTTTGTAAGTTTTCAGCTACTGTGCGTTGATTTAAAATTTCCTCAAACACAGTAACTTATGTGTGACTTAATATCGCGTTTTGGAACACTTTCATTAACCACCCCCAAAAACACGTACATCACGTATAATAGTTAAACGAACCGCCTAAATAACACGTTAGTGTAGCCTATATAATCTGTAAAGTTTAGTATACTCTAATCCCTTATAGTGATAGCACAGTATGAGACACACATTCGGCATGTAATGCTGTTTGAATACAAGAAGGGAAACAACGCCTCTGTAGCCACAGAGAATATCAAAAAAGTTTATGGAAATGTTTTGAACGTTCGTAAGTGTCAACGACAGTTCAGCAAATTTCGTTCTGGTGACTTCAGCCTTAAAAACTGTGATGGCAGTGGCTGACATGTTGGAATTGATATTGATGCTGAAGACGCT